>NW_028319186.1:0-67594 GCF_062004578.1 Staurois parvus | reverse complement strand
ATAATTAGTGACAGGTCCTCTTTATGGAGAGATATGGGGGGGGGGGTCAAGGAGACCTAATTAGTGACAGGTCTTCTTTATGGAGAGATATGGGGGGACAATGAGACATAATTAGTGACAGGTCCTCTTTATGGAGAGATATGGGGGGGGGGGTCAAGGAGACCTAATTAGTGACAGGTCCTCTTTATGGAGAGATATGGGGGGGGGGACAATGAGACATAATTAGTGACAGGTCCTCTTTATGGAGAGATATGGGGGAGGGGTCAATGAGACATAATTAGTGACAGGTCCTCTTTATGGAGAGATATGGGGGGGACAATGAGACATAATTAGTGACAGGTCCTCTTTATGGAGAGATATGGGGGGGGGGGGGGACAATGAGACATAATTAGTGACAGGTCCTCTTTATGGAGAGATATGGGGGGGGGGGAACAATGAGACACAATTAGTGACAGGTCCTCTTTATGAAGAGATATGGGGGGGGGGGACAATGAGACACAATTAGTGACAGGTCCTCTTTATGGAGAGATATGGGGGGGTCAATGAGACATAATTAGTGACAGGTCCTCTTTATGGAGAGATATGGGGGGGTCAATAAGACATAATTAGTGACAGGTCCTCTTTATGGAGAGATATGGGGGGACAATGAGACATAATTAGTGACAGGTCCTCTTTATGGAGAGATATGGGGGGGGGGGGTCAATGAGACATAATTAGTGACAGGTTCTCTTTATGGAGAGATATGGGGTCAATGAGACACAATTAGTGACAGGTCCTCTTTATGGAGAGATATGGGGGGGACAATGAGACATAATTAGTGACAGGTCCTCTTTATGGAGAGATATGGGGGGGACAATGAGACATAATTAGTGACAGGTCCTCTTTATGGAGAGATATGGGGGGACAATGAGACATAATTAGTGACAGGTCCTCTTTATGGAGAGATATGGGGGGGGGGGCAATGAGACATAATCAGTGACAGGTCCTCTTTATGGAGAGATATGGGGGGTCAATGAGACATAATTAGTGACAGGTCCTCTTTATGGAGAGATATGGGGGGGGGGGGGCAATGAGTCATAATTAATGACAGGTCCTCTTTATGGAGAGATATGGGGGGAGACAATGAGACATAATCAGTGACAGGTCCTCTTTATGGAGAGATATGGGGGGAGACAATGAGACATAATTAGTGACAGGTCCTCTTTATGGAGAGATATGGGGGGGGACAATGAGACATAATTAGTGACAGGTCCTCTTTATGGAGAGATATGGGGGGGGGGGTCAATGAGACATAATTAGTGACAGGTCCTCTTTATGGAGAGATATGGGGGGGGGGGGACAATGAGACATAATTAGTGACAGGTCCTCTTTATGGAGAGATATGGGGACAATGAGACATAATTAGTAACAGGTCCTCTTTATGGAGAGATATGGGGGGGGGTCAATGAGACACAATTTGTGAGAGTTCCTCTTTATGGAGAGATATGGGGGGGGGGGGACAATGAGACATAATTAGTGACGGGTCCTCTTTATGGAGAGATATGGGGGGTCAATGAGACATAATTAGTGACAGGTCCTCTTTATGGAGAGATATGGGGGGGTCAATGAGACATAATTAGTGACAGGTCCTCTTTATGGAGAGATATGGGGGGGTCAATGAGACATAATTAGTGACAGGTCCTCTTTATGGAGAGATATGGGGGGGTCAATGAGACATAATTAGTGACAGGTCCTCTTTATGGAGAGATATGGGGGGGGGGGTCAATGAGACATAATTAGTGACAGGTCCTCTTTATGGAGAGATATGGGGGGGGTCAATGAGACATAATTAGTGACAGGTCCTCTTTATGGAGAGATATGGGGGGGTCAATGAGACATAATTAGTGACAGGTCCTCTTTATGGAGAGATATTGGGGGGGGACAATGAGACATAATTAGTGACAGGTCCTCTTTATGGAGAGATATGGGGGGTCAATGAGACATAATTAGTGACAGGTCCTCTTTATGGAGAGATATGGGGGGGTAATGAGACATAATTAGTGACAGGTCCTCTTTATGGAGAGATATGGGGGGGGGGTCAATGAGACATAATTAGTGACAGGTCCTCTTTATGGAGAGATATGGGGGGGGGACGACAATGAGACATAATTAGTGACAGGTCCTCTTTATGGAGAGATATGGGGGGGTCAATGAGACATAATTAGTGACAGGTCCTCTTTATGGAGAGATATGGGGGGGGACAATGAGACATAATTAGTGACATGTCCTCTTTATGGAGAGATATGGGGGGGGGGGACAATGAGACATAATTAGTGACAGGTCCTCTTTATGCAGAGATATGGGGGGGGGTCAATGAGACATAATTAGTGACAGGTCCTCTTTATGGAGAGATATGGGGGGGGGGGGACATTGAGACATAATTAGTGACAGGTCCTCTTTATGGAGAGATATGGGGGGGGGGGTCAATAAGACACAATTAGTGACGGGTCCTCTTTATGGAGAGATATGGGGGGGTCAATGAGACACAATTTGTGAGAGTTCCTCTTTATGGAGAGATATGGGGGGGGACAATGAGACATAATTAGTGACAGGTCCTCTTTATGGAGAGATATGGGGGACAATGAGACATAATTAGTGACGGGTCCTCTTTATGGAGAGATATGGGGGGGGTCAATGAGACATAATTAGTGACAGGTCCTCTTTATGGAGAGATATGGGGGGGACAATGAGACATAATTAGTGACAGGTCCTCTTTATGGAGAGATATGGGGGGGTCAATGAGACATAATTAGTGACAGGTCCTCTTTATGGAGAGATATGGGGGGGGGCAATGAGACATAATCAGTGACAGGTCCTCTTTATGGAGAGATATGGGGGGGGGACAATGAGACACAATTAGTGACAGGTCCTCTTTATGGAGAGATATGGGGGGGGGACAATGAGACATAATTAGTGACAGGTCCTCTTTATGGAGAGATATGGGGGGGGACAATGAGACATAATTAGTGACAGGTCCTCTTTATGGAGAGATATGGGGGGGGGGGGTCAATCAGACACAATTAGTGACAGGTCCTCTTTATGGAGAGATATGGGGGGGGGGTCAATCAGACACAATTAGTGACAGGTCCTCTTTATGGAGAGATATGGGGGGGGGTCAATCAGACACAATTAGTGACAGGTCCTCTTTATGGAGAGATATGGGGGGGGCAATAAGACATAATTAGTGACAGGTCCTCTTTATGGAGAGATATGGGGGGCGGGGTCAATGAGACATAATTAGTGACAGGTCCTCTTTATGGAGAGATATGGGGGGGGGGGGGGGGTCAATGAGACATAATTAGTGACAGGTCCTCTTTATGGAGAGATATGGGGGGGGGTCAATAAGACATAATTAGTGACAGGTCCTCTTTATGGAGAGATATGGGGGGGTCAATAAGACACAATCAGTGACAGGTCCTCTTTATGTAGAGATATGGGGGGGGGGACAATGAGACATAATTAGTGACAGGTCCTCTTTATGGAGAAATATGGGGGGGGGTCAATGAGACATAATTAGTGACAGGTCCTGTTTATGGAGAGATATGGGGGGGGGGTCAATAAGACACATTCAGTGACAGGTCCTCTTTATGGAGAGATATGGGGGGGGGGTCAGTAAGACATAATCAGTGACAGGTCCTCTTTATGGAGAGATATGGGGGGGGTCAATAAGACACAATCAGTGACAGGTCCTCTTTATGGAGAGATATGGGGGGGGGGGGTCAGTAAGACATAATCAGTGACAGGTCCTGTTTATGGAGAGATATGGGGGGGGGAGTCAAGACACAATCAGTGACAGGTCCTCTTTATGGAGAGATCTGGGGGGGGGGTCAATAATACACAATCAGTGACAGGTCCTCTTTATGGAGAGATATGGGGGGGGGGTTGTCAGTAAGACATAATCAGTGACAGGTCCTCTTTATGGAGAGATATGGGGGGGTCAATAAGACATAATCAGTGACAGGTCCTCTTTATGGAGAGATATGGGGGGGGGGGGTCAATGAGACATAATTAGTGACAGGTCCTCTTTATGGAGAGATATGGGGGGGGGGACAATGAGACATAATTAGTGACAGGTCCTCTTTATTGAGAGATATGGGGGGGTCAATGAGACATAATTAGTGACAGGTCCTCTTTATGGAGAGATATGGGGGGGGGGTCAAGGAGACCTAATTAGTGACAGGTCTTCTTTATGGAGAGATATGGGGGGGGGGGGTCAAGGAGACCTAATTAGTGACAGGTCCTCTTTATGGAGAGATATGGGGGGGGGGGTCAAGGAGACCTAATTAGTGACAGGTCTTCTTTATGGAGAGATATGGGGGGGGGGTCAATGAGACATAATTAGTGACAGGTCCTCTTTATGGAGAGATATGGGGGAGGGGTCAATGAGACATAATTAGTGACAGGTCCTCTTTATGGAGAGATATGGGGGGGACAATGAGACATAATTAGTGACAGGTCCTCTTTATGGAGAGATATGGGGGGGGGGGGGGACAATGAGACATAATTAGTGACAGGTCCTCTTTATGGAGAGATATGGGGGGGGGGAACAATGAGACACAATTAGTGACAGGTCCTCTTTATGAAGAGATATGGGGGGGGGGACAATGAGACACAATTAGTGACAGGTCCTCTTTATGGAGAGATATGGGGGGGTCAATGAGACATAATTAGTGACAGGTCCTCTTTATGGAGAGATATGGGGGGGTCAATAAGACATAATTAGTGACAGGTCCTCTTTATGGAGAGATATGGGGGGACAATGAGACATAATTAGTGACAGGTCCTCTTTATGGAGAGATATGGGGGGGGGGGGGGGGGACAATGAGACATAATTAGTGACGGGTCCTCTTTATGGAGAGATATGGGGGGGGTCAATGAGACATAATTAGTGACAGGTTCTCTTTATGGAGAGATATGGGGTCAATGAGACACAATTAGTGACAGGTCCTCTTTATGGAGAGATATGGGGGGGACAATGAGACATAATTAGTGACAGGTCCTCTTTATGGAGAGATATGGGGGGGGACAATGAGACATAATTAGTGACGGATCCTCTTTATGGAGAGATATGGGGGGGACAATGAGACACAATTAGTGACAGGTCCTCTTTATGGAGAGATATGGGGGGGGGGGGGTCAATGAGACATAATTAGTGACAGGTCCTCTTTATGGAGAGATATGGGGGGGGGGGGACAATGAGACATAATTAGTGACAGGTCCTCTTTATGGAGAGATATGGGGGGGGGGAACAATGAGACATAATTAGTAACAGGTCCTCTTTATGGAGAGATATGGGGGGGGGTCAATGAGACACAATTTGTGAGAGTTCCTCTTTATGGAGAGATATGGGGGGGGGGGGGACAATGAGACATAATTAGTGACGGGTCCTCTTTATGGAGAGATATGGGGGGTCAATGAGACATAATTAGTGACAGGTCCTCTTTATGGAGAGATATGGGGGGGTCAATGAGACATAATTAGTGACAGGTCCTGTTTATGGAGAGATATGGGGGGGGGGGACAATGAGACACAATTAGTGACAGGTCCTGTTTATGGAGAGATATGGGGGGGTCAATGAGACATAATTAGTGACAGGTCCTCTTTATGGAGAGATATGGGGGGGTCAATGAGACATAATTAGTGACAGGTCCTCTTTATGGAGAGATATGGGGGGGGGGGTCAATGAGACATAATTAGTGACAGGTCCTCTTTATGGAGAGATATGGGGGGGGTCAATGAGACATAATTAGTGACAGGTCCTCTTTATGGAGAGATATGGGGGGGGGGTCAATGAGACATAATTAGTGACAGGTCCTCTTTATGGAGAGATATGGGGGGGGGGACAATGAGACATAATTAGTGACAGGTCCTCTTTATGGAGAGATATGGGGGGTCAATGAGACATAATTAGTGACAGGTCCTCTTTATGGAGAGATATGGGGGGGTTAATGAGACATAATTAGTGACAGGTCCTCTTTATGGAGAGATATGGGGGGGACAATGAGACATAATTAGTGACAGGTCCTCTTTATGGAGAGATATGGGGGGGTCAATGAGACATAATTAGTGACAGGTCCTCTTTATGGAGAGATATGGGGGGGGACAATGAGACATAATTAGTGACATGTCCTCTTTATGGAGAGATATGGGGGGGGGGGACAATGAGACATAATTAGTGACAGGTCCTCTTTATGCAGAGATATGGGGGGGGGTCAATGAGACATAATTAGTGACAGGTCCTCTTTATGGAGAGATATGGGGGGGGGGGGACATTGAGACATAATTAGTGACAGGTCCTCTTTATGGAGAGATATGGGGGGGGGGGGTCAATAAGACACAATTAGTGACGGGTCCTCTTTATGGAGAGATATGGGGGGGTCAATGAGACACAATTTGTGAGAGTTCCTCTTTATGGAGAGATATGGGGGGGGGACAATGGGACATAATTAGTGACAGGTCCTCTTTATGGAGAGATATGGGGGGACAATGAGACATAATTAGTGACGGGTCCTCTTTATGGAGAGATATGGGGGGGGTCAATGAGACATAATTAGTGACAGGTCCTCTTTATGGAGAGATATGGGGGGGTCAATAAGACATAATTAGTGACAGGTCCTCTTTATGGAGAGATATGGGGGGGACAATGAGACATAATTAGTGACAGGTCCTCTTTATGGAGAGATATGGGGGGGCAATGAGACATAATCAGTGACAGGTCCTCTTTATGGAGAGATATGGGGGGGGGACAATGAGACACAATTAGTGACAGGTCCTCTTTATGGAGAGATATGGGGGGGGGACAATGAGACATAATTAGTGACAGGTCCTCTTTATGGAGAGATATGGGGGGGGACAATGAGACATAATTAGTGACAGGTCCTCTTTATGGAGAGATATGGGGGGGGGGGTCAATCAGACACAATTAGTGACAGGTCCTCTTTATGGAGAGATATGGGGGGGGGGTCAATCAGACACAATTAGTGACAGGTCCTCTTTATGCAGAGATATGGGGGGGGGGGGCAATAAGACATAATTAGTGACAGGTCCTCTTTATGGAGAGATATGGGGGGCGGGGTCAATGAGACATAATTAGTGACAGGTCCTCTTTATGGAGAGATATGGGGGGGGGGGGTCAATGAGACATAATTAGTGACAGGTCCTCTTTATGGAGAGATATGGGGGGGGGTCAATAAGACATAATTAGTGACAGGTCCTCTTTATGGAGAGATATGGGGGGGGGGGGCAATAAGACATAATTAGTGACAGGTCCTCTTTATGGAGAGATATGGGGGGCGGGGTCAATGAGACATAATTAGTGACAGGTCCTCTTTATGGAGAGATATGGGGGGGGGGGGTCAATGAGACATAATTAGTGACAGGTCCTCTTTATGGAGAGATATGGGGGGGGGTCAATAAGACATAATTAGTGACAGGTCCTCTTTATGGAGAGATATGGGGGGGTCAATAAGACACAATCAGTGACAGGTCCTCTTTATGTAGAGATATGGGGGGGGGGACAATGAGACATAATTAGTGACAGGTCCTCTTTATGGAGAAATATGGGGGGGGGTCAATGAGACATAATTAGTGACAGGTCCTGTTTATGGAGAGATATGGGGGGGGGTCAATAAGACACATTCAGTGACAGGTCCTCTTTATGGAGAGATATGGGGGGGGGGGGGGTCAGTAAGACATAATCAGTGACAGGTCCTCTTTATGGAGAGATATGGGGGGGGTCAATAAGACACAATCAGTGACAGGTCCTCTTTATGGAGAGATATGGGGGGGGGGGGGTCAGTAAGACATAATCAGTGACAGGTCCTGTTTATGGAGAGATATGGGGGGGGGAGTCAAGACACAATCAGTGACAGGTCCTCTTTATGGAGAGATCTGGGGGGGGGGGGTCAATAATACACAATCAGTGACAGGTCCTCTTTATGGAGAGATATGGGGGGGGGGGGGGTCAGTAAGACATAATCAGTGACAGGTCCTCTTTATGGAGAGATATGGGGGGGTCAATAAGACATAATCAGTGACAGGTCCTCTTTATGGAGAGATATGGGGGGGGGGGGTCAATGAGACATAATTAGTGACAGGTCCTCTTTATGGAGAGATATGGGGGGGACAATGAGACATAATTAGTGACAGGTCCTCTTTATTGAGAGATATGGGGGGGGTCAATGAGACATAATTAGTGACAGGTCCTCTTTATGGAGAGATATGGAGGGGGGGGGGGAAAGGAGACCTAATTAGTGACAGGTCTTCTTTATGGAGAGATATGGGGGGGGGGGCAATGAGACATAATTAGTGACAGGTCCTCTTTATGGAGAGATATGGGGGGACAATGAGACATAATTAGTGACAGGTCCTCTTTATGGAGAGATATGGGGGGGGGGGTCAATGAGACATAATTAGTGACAGGTCCTCTTTATGGAGAGATATGGGGGGGACAATGAGACATAATTAGTGACAGGTCCTCTTTATGGAGAGATATGGGGGGGGGGGGGACAATGAGACATAATTAGTGACAGGTCCTCTTTATGGAGAGATATGGGGGGGGGGGGGAACAATGAGACACAATTAGTGACAGGTCCTCTTTATGAAGAGATATGGGGGGGGGGACAATGAGACACAATTAGTGACAGGTCCTCTTTATGGAGAGATATGGGGGGGTCAATGAGACATAATTAGTGACAGGTCCTCTTTATGGAGAGATATGGGGGGGTCAATAAGACATAATTAGTGACAGGTCCTCTTTATGGAGAGATATGGGGGGACAATGAGACATAATTAGTGACAGGTCCTCTTTATGGAGAGATATGGGGGGGGGGGTCAATGAGACATAATTAGTGACGGGTCCTCTTTATGGAGAGATATGGGGGGGGGTCAATGAGACATAATTAGTGACAGGTTCTCTTTATGGAGAGATATGGGGTCAATGAGACACAATTAGTGACAGGTCCTCTTTATGGAGAGATATGGGGGGACAATGAGACATAATTAGTGACAGGTCCTCTTTATGGAGAGATATGGGGGGGGGGCAATGAGACATAATCAGTGACAGGTCCTCTTTATGGAGAGATATGGGGGGTCAATGAGACATAATTAGTGACAGGTCCTCTTTATGGAGAGATATGGGGGGGGGGGCAATGAGTCATAATTAATGACAGGTCCTCTTTATGGAGAGATATGGGGGGAGACAATGAGACATAATCAGTGACAGGTCCTCTTTATGGAGAGATATGGGGGGGGGGACATTGAGACATAATTAGTGACAGGTCCTCTTTATGGAGAGATATGGGGGGAGACAATGAGACATAATTAGTGACAGGTCCTCTTTATGGAGAGATATGGGGACAATGAGACATAATTAGTGACAGGTCCTCTTTATGGAGAGATATGGGGGGGGGGGACAATGAGACATAATTAGTGACAGGTCCTCTTTATGGAGAGATATGGGGACAATGAGACATAATTAGTAACAGGTCCTCTTTATGGAGAGATATGGGGGGGGGTCAATGAGACACAATTTGTGAGAGTTCCTCTTTATGGAGAGATATGGGGGGGGGGGGACAATGAGACATAATTAGTGACGGGTCCTCTTTATGGAGAGATATGGGGGGTCAATGAGACATAATTAGTGACAGGTCCTCTTTATGGAGAGATATGGGGGGGTCAATGAGACATAATTAGTGACAGGTCCTCTTTATGGAGAGATATGGGGGGGGGGGACAATGAGACATAATTAGTGACCGGTCCTCTTTATGGAGAGATATGGGGGGTCAATGAGACATAATTAGTGACAGGTCCTCTTTATGGAGAGATATGGGGGGGTCAATGAGACATAATTAGTGACAGGTCCTCTTTATGGAGAGATATGGGGGGGGGGGTCAATGAGACATAATTAGTGACAGGTCCTCTTTATGGAGAGATATGGGGGGGGGTCAATGAGACATAATTAGTGACAGGTCCTCTTTATGGAGAGATATGGGGGGGGGGTCAATGAGACATAATTAGTGACAGGTCCTCTTTATGGAGAGATATGGGGGGGGGGACAATGAGACATAATTAGTGACGGGTCCTCTTTATGGAGAGATATGGGGGGGGTCAATGAGACATAATTAGTGACAGGTCCTCTTTATGGAGAGATATGGGGGGGACAATGAGACATAATTAGTGACGGGTCCTCTTTATGGAGAGATATGGGGGGGTCAATAAGACATAATTAGTGACAGGTCCTCTTTATGGAGAGATATGGGGGGGACAATGAGACATAATTAGTGACGGGTCCTCTTTATGGAGAGATATGGGGGGGTCAATGAGACATAATTAGTGACAGGTCCTCTTTATGGAGAGATATGGGGGGGGGCAATGAGACATAATCAGTGACAGGTCCTCTTTATGGAGAGATATGGGGGGGGGACAATGAGACACAATTAGTGACAGGTCCTCTTTATGGAGAGATATGGGGGGGGGACAATGAGACATAATTAGTGACAGGTCCTCTTTATGGAGAGATATGGGGGGGGGGTCAATCAGACACAATTAGTGACAGGTCCTCTTTATGGAGAGATATGGGGGGGGGTCAATCAGACACAATTAGTGACAGGTCCTCTTTATGGAGAGATATGGGGGGGGGGCAATAAGACATAATTAGTGACAGGTCCTCTTTATGGAGAGATATGGGGGGCGGGGTCAATGAGACATAATTAGTGACAGGTCCTCTTTATGGAGAGATATGGGGGGGGGGGTCAATGAGACATAATTAGTGACAGGTCCTCTTTATGGAGAGATATGGGGGGGTCAATAAGACACAATCAGTGACAGGTCCTCTTTATGTAGAGATATGGGGGGGGGGACAATGAGACATAATTAGTGACAGGTCCTCTTTATGGAGAAATATGGGGGGGGGTCAATGAGACATAATTAGTGACAGGTCCTGTTTATGGAGAGATATGGGGGGGGGGTCAATAAGACACATTCAGTGACAGGTCCTCTTTATGGAGAGATATGGGGGGGGGGTCAGTAAGACATAATCAGTGACAGGTCCTCTTTATGGAGAGATATGGGGGGGGTCAATAAGACACAATCAGTGACAGGTCCTGTTTATGGAGAGATATGGGGGGGGGAGTCAAGACACAATCAGTGACAGGTCCTCTTTATGGAGAGATCTGGGGGGGGGGTCAATAATACACAATCAGTGACAGGTCCTCTTTATGGAGAGATATGGGGGGGGGGGGGTCAGTAAGACATAATCAGTGACAGGTCCTCTTTATGGAGAGATATGGGGGGGTCAATAAGACATAATCAGTGACAGGTCCTCTTTATGGAGAGATATGGGGGGGGGGGGTCAATGAGACATAATTAGTGACAGGTCCTCTTTATGGAGAGATATGGGGGGGACAATGAGACATAATTAGTGACAGGTCCTCTTTATTGAGAGATATGGGGGGGGGGGGGGTCAATGAGACATAATTAGTGACAGGTCCTCTTTATGGAGAGATATGGGGGGGGTCAATGAGACATAATTAGTGACAGGTCCTCTTTATGGAGAGATATGGGGGGGGGGGGGTCAAGGAGACCTAATTAGTGACAGGTCTTCTTTATGGAGAGATATGGGGGGACAATGAGACATAATTAGTGACAGGTCCTCTTTATGGAGAGATATGGGGGGGGGGGTCAAGGAGACCTAATTAGTGACAGGTCTTCTTTATGGAGAGATATGGGGGGGGGGACAATGAGACATAATTAGTGACAGGTCCTGTTTATGGAGAGATATGGGGGAGGGGTCAATGAGACATAATTAGTGACAGGTCCTCTTTATGGAGAGATATGGGGGGGGCAATGAGACATAATTAGTGACAGGTCCTCTTTATGGAGAGATATGGGGGAGGGGTCAATGAGACATAATTAGTGACAGGTCCTCTTTATGGAGAGATATGGGGGGGGGGTCAATGAGACATAATTAGTGACAGGTCCTGTTTATGGAGAGATATGGGGGAGGGGTCAATGAGACATAATTAGTGACAGGTCCTCTTTATGGAGAGATATGGGGGGGGCAATGAGACATAATTAGTGACAGGTCCTCTTTATGGAGAGATATGGGGGAGGGGTCAATGAGACATAATTAGTGACAGGTCCTCTTTATGGAGAGATATGGGGGGGGGGGGGTCAATGAGACATAATTAGTGACAGGTCCTCTTTATGGAGAGATATGGGGGGGGGACAATGAGACATAATTAGTGACAGGTCCTCTTTATGGAGAGATATGGGGGGGTCAATGAGACATAATTAGTGACAGGTCCTCTTTATGGAGAGATATGGGGGGGGGGTCAATGAGGCATAATTAGTGACAGGTCCTCTTTATGGAGAGATATGGGGGGGGGGACAATGAGACATAATTAGTGACAGGTCCTCTTTATGGAGAGATATGGGGGGGTCAATGAGACATAATTAGTGACAGGTCCTCTTTATGGAGAGATATGGGGGGGGACAATGAGACATAATCAGTGACAGGTCCTCTTTATGGAGAGATATGGGGGGGGGGGGACATTGAGACATAATTAGTGACAGGTCCTGTTTATGGAGAGATATGGGGGGGGGTCAATAAGACACATTCAGTGACAGGTCCTCTTTATGGAGAGATATGGGGGGGGGGTCAGTAAGACATAATCAGTGACAGGTCCTCTTTATGGAGAGATATGGGGGGGGTCAATAAGACACAATCAGTGACAGGTCCTCTTTATGGAGAGATATGGGGGGGGGGGGGTCAGTAAGACATAATCAGTGACAGGTCCTCTTTATGGAGAGATATGGGGGGGGGGGGGTCAGTAAGACATAATCAGTGACAGGTCCTGTTTATGGAGAGATATGGGGGGGGGAGTCAAGACACAATCAGTGACAGGTCCTCTTTATGGAGAGATCTGGGGGGGAGGGTCAATAATACACAATCAGTGACAGGTCCTCTTTATGGAGAGATATGGGGGGGGGGGGGTCAGTAAGACATAATCAGTGACAGGTCCTCTTTATGGAGAGATATGGGGGGGTCAATAAGACATAATCAGTGACAGGTCCTCTTTATGGAGAGATATGGGGGGGACAATGAGACATAATTAGTGACAGGTCCTCTTTATTGAGAGATATGGGGGGGGGGGGGGTCAATGAGACATAATTAGTGACAGGTCCTCTTTATGGAGAGATATGGGGGGGGTCAATGAGACATAATTAGTGACAGGTCCTCTTTATGGAGAGATATGGGGGGGGGACAATGAGACATAATTAGTGACAGGTCTTCTTTATGGAGAGATATGGGGGGGACAATGAGACATAATTAGTGACAGGTCTTCTTTATGGAGAGATATGGGGGGGGGGGGGTCAAGGAGACCTAATTAGTGACAGGTCTTCTTTATGGAGAGATATGGGGGGGGGGTCAATGAGACATAATTAGTGACAGGTCCTGTTTATGGAGAGATATGGGGGAGGGGTCAATGAGACATAATTAGTGACAGGTCCTCTTTATGGAGAGATATGGGGGGGGGGGACAATGAGACATAATTAGTGACAGGTCCTCTTTATGCAGAGATATGGGGGGGGGTCAATGAGACATAATTAGTGACAGGTCCTCTTTATGGAGAGATATGGGGGGGGTCAATGAGACATAATTAGTGACAGGTCCTCTTTATGGAGAGATATGGGGGGGTCAATAAGACACAATCAGTGACAGGTCCTCTTTATGGAGAGATATGGGGGGGGGGGTCAGTAAGACATAATCAGTGACAGGTCCTCTTTATGGAGAGATATGTGGGGGGGGGTCAATAAGACACAATCAGTGACAGGTCCTGTTTATGGAGAGATATGGGGGGGGGGTCAATGAGACATAATTAGTGACAGGTCCTCTTTATGGAGAGATATGGGGGGGACAATGAGACATAATTAGTGACAGGTCCTCTTTATGGAGAGATATGGGGGGGGGGCAATGAGACATAATTAGTGACAGGTCCTCTTTATGGAGAGATATGGGGGGGTCAATGAGACATAATTAGTGACAGGTCCTCTTTATGGAGAGATATGGGGGGGGGTCAATGAGACATAATTAGTGACAGGTCCTCTTTATGGAGAGATATGGGGGGGGGGGGGGACAATGAGACATAATTAGTGACAGGTCCTCTTTATGGAGAGATATGGGGGGGGGGGGACAATGAGACATAATTAGTGACAGGTCCTCTTTATTGAGAGATATGGGGGGGGGGGGTCAATGAGACATAATTAGTGACAGGTCCTCTTTATGGAGAGATATGGGGGGGGGTCAATGAGACATAATTAGTGACAGGTCCTCTTTATGGAGAGATATGGGGGGGTCAATGAGACACAATTAGTGACAGGTCCTCTTTATGGAGAGATATGGGGGGGGGGGGTCAATGAGACATAATTAGTGACAGGTCCTCTTTATGGAGAGATATGGGGGGGGGGGGGGGGGGACAATGAGACATAATTAGTGACAGGTCCTCTTTATGGAGAGATATGGGGGGGTCAATGAGACATAATTAGTGACAGGTCCTCTTTATGGAGAGATATGGGGGGGGGGGACAATGAGACATAATTAGTGACATGTCCTCTTTTTGGAGAGATATGGGGGGGGGGGACAATGAGACATAATTAGTGACAGGTCCTCTTTATGCAGAGATATGGGGGGGG
Organism: Staurois parvus; assembly: GCF_062004578.1. Classification (NCBI taxonomy): domain Eukaryota; kingdom Metazoa; phylum Chordata; class Amphibia; order Anura; family Ranidae; genus Staurois; species Staurois parvus. The sequence goes on along the minus strand of NW_028319186.1, from coordinate 52,861 downwards.
GGGGGACAATGAGACATAATTAGTGACAGGTCCTCTTTATGGAGAGATATGGGGGGGTCAATGAGACACAATTTGTGAGAGTTCCTCTTTATGGAGAGATATGGGGGGGGACAATGGGACATAATTAGTGACAGGTCCTCTTTGTGGAGAGATATGGGGGGGGTCAATGAGACATAATTAGTGACAGGTCGTCTTTGTGGAGAGATATGGGGGGGGGGGGGGGGGGAACAATGAGACATAATTAGTGACGGGTCCTCTTTATGGAGAGATATGGGGGGGGGGGGGGACAATGAGACATAATTAGTGACGGGTCCTCTTTATGGAGAGATATGGGGGGGACAATGAGACATAATTAGTGACAGGTCCTCTTTATGGAGAGATATGGGGGGGGTCAATGAGACATAATTAGTGACAGGTCGTCTTTGTGGAGAGATATGGGGGGGGGGGGGGGAACAATGAGACATAATTAGTGACGGGTCCTCTTTATGGAGAGATATGGGGGGGGGGGGGACAATGAGACATAATTAGTGACGGGTCCTCTTTATGGAGAGATATGGGGGAGACAATGAGACATAATTAGTGACGGGTCCTCTTTATGGAGAGATATGGGGGGGACAATGAGACATAATTAGTGACAGGTCCTATAGTTCCATAGTTGCAAGATGGCGGCGGGAGCAGACACGCTTTAGGAGCTCCTGCGCTCCTAGCCCCAATCCGCTGCCATCCGGGCCGCAGCGGAACCCAGCGGGGCCCCTAAGACACTCCCGGCCCAGCCTGACCACCAGGGACCACTTCTGGACCTTTTCCCGGAGCCCCGGAAATCGCGGCCTACCCGCGCACCCGAAGCCGCGGCCTCGATTTTGGCCGCGGCCGAGCCGCGATCGGACCGGATCGCCGGACATCTACCCGGACCGTCACCGCTCTGCCCACCGGGTCCCGCCGACCTGCCTGCCTGCCCAGGGCCCTCCCCATCAGCCCTGGGTCCTTGCTGATCACCCTGGACCACCAGGAACCGGCACGGCCTCACGGTCTCCCTGGAGCCCTCCCTAGCTCTGGGACCACCCCAGACCACCTGGCACCCAGCCGCCACCTCGGGGCACCCAGCTGCTCGCACCCGGCGACCCTGCATGGGAACTGCTTCAGGCCTCCCAGCACCCTGCGGGCCACCCTGCACCAGCCAGCCCCAGACCAGGAACCTTTCCAGGACAACGCCGCACCTCCGCTACCTGCATCGAGGGGATTCCGAAAAACCATGGGTCTTTAATGCCGTTCCAGATATTGCAATGCATTGTTGATGAGGATTCTCCCGTCCTTCCCATCTCTTGGCCTTTGCTTGGCAACTCGAAGTCTAAGCTCCCAGCTACCACCCCTGGACACCCAGCACCCAGCTACCGGGCACCCAGCTACCACCTCTGGTCACCCAACACCCGGACCACCCAGCGAATCGAGACGTCGCCCAGCGAATCGAGACGTCGCCCAGCGAATCGAGACGTCGCCCAGCGAATCTCCCGGACCCGGACCACCCAGCGAATCTCCAGTCACCGAGCCGCCAGCATCACCAGACGCCTTGCCTGCCAACGCCCCCCAACATCGCACCCTACGTCCCCTCCACTCGCCGATCCACCAGACCCACTGATGCCCCTCGGACGCCAGCATACTGCACCCACAGATTGCAGCCAGCCAGCTGCTGGACTCTACTCCCACTCTCCCCCTACAGAAGGACTCTAGTGGACTCCTCCACGGTGATATAGACTCTCCACATCACCTCGCCCTGACCCGTATCCCTTCACCTCCCCTGACCCGAACAGCACTGCACTCACCCCAGCATACCACCTGCACTTCTCCTCCTCGTTTTCCTCTCCTCCATCCCAAAAATCGCCTCCCTCTACCCGCCCACCCCCCCAAAACGGCTCTACATTGCCCCTTCACTTCTGCCCTCTCCCCACTACGGCACTCACCACCTCCTCCTGGTACTCCACTCCTCGGTCGACCCACGTGCCACCACTACCAGACCCACACGCTCCTGCACCTCCCATTCCCATGCCACCCTCCTCACCCTTCTCCTTCTCCTATCCGCTGGGGACATCTCCCCGAACCCTGGCCCCTCACCACCTCTCCCCCCCTCCAGGGACCCCCCTGCTCCCGCCAGCCGCCGCAACCCCCTCAACCTCATACCTGTGCACCTCCTCCCCACATCCATCCCCCCTCTCTCGGTTGCACTTCTGAACGCCCGCTCGGTTTGCAACAAACTAACTGCCATCCATGACCTCTTTATCTCCCGCTCCCTCAACCTCCTAGCCATCACCGAAACCTGGGTACAGGCCACCGACTCTACCTCCCCTGCGGCACTCTCTCATGGAGGTCTCATCTGGTCCCATTCACCAAGACTGGGCGGTCACAAAGGTGGTGGTGTCGGCCTGCTCCTATCACCGCTGAGCACCTTCCAGGTCTCCCTAACCCCCCCTCCCTAACCTTCTCCTCCTTCGAGGCTCACTGCATCCGGCTCTTCTCACCCACCCCCTTAAGGATCGCAGTGATCTACAGGCCCCCCGGATCCATAGCCCGCTTCCTGGACGACTTCGCCGTCTGGCTTCCCTTCTTCCTCTCCCTCTGAGCTACCGACCATCATCCTCGGGGACTTCAACATCCCCATCAACGACAACACCCCAGCTACCTCTCGACTCCTCCACTTAACCACCTCCTTCGCGCTCACACAATACACTCAATCCTCCACCCCACATCAATGGGAACACCCTGGACCTCGTCTTCTCCCACCTCTGTACCCTAACCACTTCACTAACACCCCCTTCCCTCTCTCCGACCACCACCTCCTCACGTTCTCCCATCTCCCCTTCCCCTAACTCCCCCCCCCAGTGCGCCAAACCATCACCAGCCGCAACCTCCGCAACCTGCACCCGGCCCCCCTCCACTCGGCTGCCGACCGCTTGCACGACAGCATCCTTCCACTGTCATGTCCTGACCTAGCCACCACCGCGTACAACGACTCACTATCAGCCACCCTAGACTCTCTGGCACCCCTAACCACACGCAACATCAAACCCAGACCGCTCCAACCATGGCAGAACGACCATACTAAATGCCTCAAACGTCGCAGTCGTGCGCTGGAGAGACTATGGCGCAAAACCAGGTCCCCTCATGCATTCTCCCTCTACAAATCTGCCTTCCTCACCTACACCTCCTCCTCCACGCCGCCAAGCAGGCCTACTTCGTTGACCTGATCAACACCCTCTCTAACTGCCCTCGCCGACTCTTCTCCACCTTCAACTCCCTGCTCTCTCCCCCCCCTCCTCCACTCAGTACCTCACTTACCGCCCACGAGATTGCCACTCATCTCCATAGCAAGATTGACGCAATCCGCAAGGACATAGTCAACTTGCAGTCTACCTCCCCATCTAGCCTCCCCCCTTCCATCACCCTCTCATCTCTCCCCTCCTCTGACCTTGCAACGGCACTGCCCCCCACCACACCCAAGGCCCTGCCTACCGTAACCCCCCCATCACTGCACTCCTTCAGCCCTACTACCACTGAGGAAGTCACCAGAGTCTTCTCAGAAGCCCGCCTCACTACCTGCCCCCTGGACCCTATCCCCTCTCAACTCCTCCGGTCACCCCCCTCTTCCCTCATCGGCTCCCTTACCCACATCTTCAATCTCTCCCTCGCTACTGGCGTCTTCCCCTCCCCCCTAAAACATGCGCACATCACCCCCATACTCAAAAAGCCCTCCCTGGACTCCACTGACCTCAACAACCTCAGACCAATTTCCCTACTGCCACTCACGTCCAAGCTCCTTGAGCGCTTGGTCTACGATCGCCTAAGCGCCCACCTAACTGACAACAACCTCCTTGACCCACTACAGTCCGGCTTCCGTCCCCTACACTCCACCGAAACTGCCCTCCTCAAAATCACCAACGATCTACTAACCGCCAAAGCCAAAGGCGACTACTCTGTCCTCCTTCTCCTAGACCTCTCTGCGGCCTTTGACACAGTGGACCACCCCCTCCTCCTCCTTAATAAACTACTCTCCCTTGGCATCAGAGACACCGCTCTCTCCTGGTTCTCCTCCTACCTATCCCAACGCTCCTTCAGCGTTTGCTACAACGGCGCCACTTCCTCTTCCCTCCCCCTCTCTGTTGGGGTCCCCCAGGGCTCTGTCCTTGGACCCCTTCTCTTCTCCATCTACACCTCCTCCCTTGGCAAACTCATACACTCCCACGGCTTCAACTACCACCTCTATGCTGATGATACTCAAATCTACCTCTCCACCCCTCACCTCACCCCCACATTCTCCGCCCGCATCACTCACCTCCTAAACGACATCTCTGACTGGATGTCGCTCCATTTCCTCAAACTCAACCTCTCCAAAACCGAGCTTCTCGTCTTTCCCCCTTCCCGTGCCCCCCCCCCCATCCTTTCCATCACTACCAACAACACCACCATCAATCCCGCCCCGCAAGCCAAGGTCCTTGGCGTCATTCTGGACTCAAACCTTTCCTTTCAACCTCATATCAAATCTCTCACAAACTCATGCAGGCTCCACCTCCGGAACATCTCCAAGATACGCTCCTTCCTTACCCCAGACACCACTAAACTACTCGTTCACTCCCTGATTATCTCACGCCTTGACTACTGCAACTCCCTCCTCACCGGCCTACCCCAGTGCAGGCTCTCCCCGCTTCAGACCATCCTGAACTCAGCTGCCAGACTCATCCACCTCACCAGCCGCTCCACCTCTGCCACCCCCCTCTGCCTCTCCCTCCACTGGCTCCCCATTGCCCAACGCATTAAATTCAAACTGCTCACTCTGACCTATAAAGCCATTCACAACACTGCCCCTAACTACCTCACCGACCTGATTCCCAGATACCACCCTACCCGTACCCTTCGCTCTTCACAGGACCTCCTTCTATCTTGCTCCCTGGTCTCCTCCTCCCACGCACGACTGCAAGACTTCTCCAGGTCCTCCCCCATCCTCTGGAACTCACTACCCCAACCCATCAGACTGTCACCTTCCCTCCTCACCTTCAGGCGCTCCCTGAAAACCCACCTCTTCAGGGAAGCCTACCCCACCCTCACCTAACAGCCGCTGCCCTTCCCTCCTCCTTCCACTCCATCCCCCACAGCCATTTCCTCCTGTACCTCTACCCCCTCCCTCCTAGATTGTAAGCTCGAAAGAGTAGGGCCCTCTTACCCCTTGTGTGCTGTTTGATGTTACTGTACTGTTTCATGTATTGTCCCCCTCTATTGTACAGCGCTGAGCAAACCCTTTGGCGCTATATAAACTCGATAAATAAATAAATAAATAAATAGGTCCTCTTTATGGAGAGATATGGGGGGGACAATGAGACATAATTAGTGACAGGTCCTCTTTATGGAGAGATATGGGGGGGGGACAATGAGACATAATTAGTGACAGGTCCTCTTTATGGAGAGATATGGGGGGGGTCAATGAGACATAATTAGTGACAGGTCTTCTTTATGGAGAGATATGGGGGGTCAATGAGACATAATTAGTGACAGGTCCTCTTTATGGAGAGATATGGGGGGGGGGGCAATGAGACATAATTAGTGACAAGTCCTCTTTATGGAGAGATATGGGGGGGGTCAATGAGACACAATTAGTGACAGGTCCTCTTTATGGAGAGATATGGGGGGACAATGAGACATAATTAGTGACAGGTCCTCTTTATGGAGAGATATGGGGGGGGGAGAAGAGACATAATTAGTGACAGGTCCTCTTTATGGAGAGATATGGGGGGGGTCAATAAGACATAATTAGTGACAGGTCCTCTTTATGGAGAGATATGGGGGGGTCAATGAGACATAATTAGTGACAGGTCCTCTTTATGGAGAGAAATGGGGGGGGGGGGGGGTCAATGAGACATAATTAGTGACAGGTCCTCTTTATGGAGAGATATGGGGGGGGGGACAATGAGACATAATTAGTGACAGGTCCTCTTTATGGAGAGATATGGGGGGGTCAATGAGACATAATTAGTGACGGGTCCTCTTTATGGACAGATATGGGGGGGGGGGGCAATGAGACATAATTAGTGACAAGTCCTCTTTATGGAGAGATATGGGGGGGGGTCAATGAGACATAATTAGTGACAGGTCCTCTTTATGGAGAGATATGGGGGGGACAATGAGACATAATTAGTGACAGGTCCTCTTTATGGAGAGATATGGGGGGGTCAATGAGACATAATTAGTGACAGGTCCTCTTTATGGAGAGATATGGGGGGGTCAATGAGACATAATTAGTGACAGGTCCTCTTTATGGAGAGATATGGGGGGGGGGGGGGTCAATGAGACATAATTAGTGACAGGTCCTCTTTATGGAGAGATATGGGGGGGGGGGACAATGAGACATAATTAGTGACAGGTCCTCTTTATGGAGAGATATGGGGGGTCAATGAGACATAATTAGTGACAGGTCCTCTTTATGGAGAGATATGGGGGGGTCAATGAGACATAATTAGTGACAGGTCCTCTTTATGGAGAGATATGGGGGGGGGGGGGGTCAATGAGACATAATTAGTGACAGGTCCTCTTTATGGAGAGATATGGGGGGGGGGCAATGAGACATAATTAGTGACAGGTCCTCTTTATGGAGAGATATGGGGGGGGACAATGAGACATAATTAGTGACATGTCCTCTTTATGGAGAGATAGGGGGGGGGGGGGGACAATGAGACATAATTAGTGACAGGTCCTCTTTATGCAGAGATATGGGGGGGGGGGTCAATGAGACATAATTAGTGACAGGTCCTCTTTATGGAGAGATATGGGGGAGACAATGAGACATAATCAGTGACATGTCCTCTTTATGGAGAGATATGGGGGGGGGGACATTGAGACATAATTAGTGACAGGTCCTCTTTATGGAGAGATATGGTGGGGGGGGGTCAATAAGACACAATTAGTGACGGGTCCTTTTTATGGAGAGATATGGGGGGGTCAATGAGACACAATTTGTGAGAGTTCCTCTTTATGGAGAGATATGGGGGGGGACAATGGGACATAATTAGTGACAGGTCCTCTTTATGGAGAGATATGGGGGGACAATGAGACATAATTAGTGACGGGTCCTCTTTATGGAGAGATATGGGGGGTCAATGAGACATAATTAGTGACAGGTCCTCTTTATGGAGAGATATGGGGGGGGGGGGGCAATGAGACATAATTAGTCACAAGTCCTCTTTATGGAGAGATATGGGGGGGACAATGAGACACAATTAGTGACAGGTCCTCTTTATGGAGAGATATGGGGGGGGGGGACAATGAGACACAATTAGTGACAGGTCCTCTTTATGGAGAGATATGGGGGGTCAATGAGACATAATTAGTGACGGGTCCTCTTTATGGAGAGATATGGGGGGGACAATGAGACATAATTAGTGACAGGTCCTCTTTATGGAGAGATATGGGGGGGGGGGACAATGAGACATAATTAGTGACAGGTCCTCTTTGTGGAGAGATATGGGGGGGGTCAATGAGACATTATTAGTGACAGGTCCTCTTTATAGATAGATATGTGTGGGGGGACAATGAGACACAATTAGTGACAGGTCCTCTTTATGGAGAGATATGGGGGGACAATGAGACATAATTAGTGACAGGTCCTCTTTATGGAGAGATATGGGGTCAATGAGACATAATTAGTGACAGGTCCTCTTTATGGAGAGATATGGGGGGGACAATGAGACATAATTAGTGACAGGTCCTCTTTATGGAGAGATATGGGGGGGGGGGACAATGAGACATAATTAGTGACAGGTCCTCTTTATGGAGAGATATGGGGGGGGGGGAACAATGAGACACAATTAGTGACAGGTCCTCTTTATGAAGAGATATGGGGGGGGGGACAATGAGACACAATTAGTGACAGGTCCTCTTTATGGAGAGATATGGGGGGGTCAATGAGACATAATTAGTGACAGGTCCTCTTTATGGAGAGATATGGGGGGGTCAATAAGACATAATTAGTGACAGGTCCTCTTTATGGAGAGATATGGGGGGACAATGAGACATAATTAGTGACAGGTCCTCTTTATGGAGAGATATGGGGGGGGGGGTCAATGAGACATAATTAGTGACGGGTCCTCTTTATGGAGAGATATGGGGGGGGGTCAGTGAGACATAATTAGTGACAGGTTCTCTTTATGGAGAGATATGGGGTCAATGAGACACAATTAGTGACAGGTCCTCTTTATGGAGAGATATGGGGGGGACAATGAGACACAATTAGTGACGGGTCCTCTTTATGGAGAGATATGGGGGGGACAATGAGACATAATTAGTGACAGGTCCTCTTTATGGAGAGATATGGGGGGGGACAATGAGACATAATTAGTGACGGATCCTCTTTATGGAGAGATATGGGGGGGACAATGAGACACAATTAGTGACAGGTCCTCTTTATGGAGAGATATGGGGGGAGACAATGAGACATAATCAGTGACAGGTCCTCTTTATGGAGAGATATGGGGGGGGACAATGAGACATAATTAGTGACAGGTCCTCTTTATGGAGAGATATGGGGGGGGGGCAATGAGTCATAATTAATAACAGGTCCTCTTTATGGAGAGATATGGGGGGAGACAATGAGACATAATCAGTGACAGGTCCTCTTTATGGAGAGATATGGGGGGGGGGGACATTGAGACATAATTAGTGACAGGTCCTCTTTATGGAGAGATATGGGGGGGGACAATGAGACATAATTAGTGACAGGTCCTCTTTATGGAGAGATATGGGGGGGGGGGGGTCAATGAGACATAATTAGTGACAGGTCCTCTTTATGGAGAGATATGGGGGGGGGGGGACAATGAGACATAATTAGTGACAGGTCCTCTTTATGGAGAGATATGGGGACAATGAGACATAATTAGTAACAGGTCCTCTTTATGGAGAGATATGGGGGGGGGTCAATGAGACACAATTTGTGAGAGTTCCTCTTTATGGAGAGATATGGGGGGGGGGGACAATGAGACATAATTAGTGACGGGTCCTCTTTATGGAGAGATATGGGGGGTCAATGAGACATAATTAGTGACAGGTCCTCTTTATGGAGAGATATGGGGGGGTCAATGAGACATAATTAGTGACAGGTCCTCTTTATGGAGAGATATGGGGGGGGGGGACAATGAGACATAATTAGTGACAGGTCCTCTTTATGGAGAGATATGGGGGGTCAATGAGACATAATTAGTGACAGGTCCTCTTTATGGAGAGATATGGGGGGGGGGACAATGAGACACAATTAGTGACAGGTCCTGTTTATGGAGAGATATGGGGGGGTCAATGAGACATAATTAGTGACAGGTCCTCTTTATAGAGAGATATGGGGGGGTCAATGAGACATAATTAGTGACAGGTCCTCTTTATGGAGAGATATGGGGGGGGGGGTCAATGAGACATAATTAGTGACATGTCCTCTTTATGGAGAGATATGGGGGGGGGGGTCAATGAGACATAATTAGTGACAGGTCCTCTTTATGGAGAGATATGGGGGGAGGGACAATGAGACATAATTAGTGACAGGTCCTCTTTATGGAGAGATATGGGGGGTCAATGAGACATAATTAGTGACAGGTCCTCTTTATGGAGAGATATGGGGGGGTCAATGAGACATAATTAGTGACAGGTCCTCTTTATGGAGAGATATGGGGGGGGGGGGGTCAATGAGACATAATTAGTGACAGGTCCTCTTTATGGAGAGATATGGGGGGGGGGGGACAATGAGACATAATTAGTGACAGGTCCTCTTTATGGAGAGATATGGGGGGGTCAATGAGACATAATTAGTGACAGGTCCTCTTTATGGAGAGATATGGGGGGGGACAATGAGACATAATTAGTGACATGTCCTCTTTATGGAGAGATATGGGGGGGGGGGACAATGAGACATAATTAGTGACAGGTCCTCTTTATGCAGAGATATGGGGGGGGGTCAATGAGACATAATTAGTGACAGGTCCTCTTTATGGAGAGATATGGGGGGGACGGGACATTGAGACATAATTAGTGACAGGTCCTCTTTATGGAGAGATATGGGGGGGGACAATGAGACATAATTAGTGACATGTCCTCTTTATGGAGAGATATGGGGGGGGGGACAATGAGACATAATTAGTGACAGGTCCTCTTTATGCAGAGATATGGGGGGGGGTCAATGAGACATAATTAGTGACAGGTCCTCTTTATGGAGAGATATGGGGGGGGGGGACATTGAGACATAATTAGTGACAGGTCCTCTTTATGGAGAGATATGGGGGGGGGGGTCAATAAGACATAATTAGTGACAGGTCCTCTTTATGGAGAGATATGGGGGGGGGGGGACATTGAGACATAATTAGTGACAGGTCCTCTTTATGGAGAGATATGGGGGGGGACAATGAGACATAATTAGTGACATGTCCTCTTTATGGAGAGATATGGGGGGGGGGGACAATGAGACATAATTAGTGACAGGTCCTCTTTATGCAGAGATATGGGGGGGGGTCAATGAGACATAATTAGTGACAGGTCCTCTTTATGGAGAGATATGGGGGGGGGGGGACATTGAGACATAATTAGTGACAGGTCCTCTTTATGGAGAGATATGGGGGGGGGGGTCAATAAGACACAATTAGTGACAGGTCCTCTTTATGGAGAGATATGGGGGGACAATGAGACATAATTAGTGACGGGTCCTCTTTATGCAGAGATATGGGGGGGTCAATGAGACATAATTAGTGACAGGTCCTCTTTATGGAGAGATATGGGGGGGGGGTCAATGAGACATAATTAGTGACGGGTCCTCTTTATGGAGAGATATGGGGGGGACAATGAGACATAATTAGTGACAGGTCCTCTTTATGGAGAGATATGGGGGGGGACAATGAGACACAATTAGTGACAGGTCCTCTTTATGGAGAGATATGGGGGGGGACAATGAGACACAATTAGTGACAGGTCCTCTTTATGGAGAGATATGGGGGGTCAATGAGACATAATTAGTGACAGGTCCTCTTTATGGAGAGATATGGGGGGGGGGGGGACAATGAGACATAATTAGTGACAGGTCCTCTTTGTGGAGAGATATGGGGGGGGTCAATGAGACATAATTAGTGACAGGTCGTCTTTGTGGAGAGATATGGGGGGGGGACAATGAGACATAATTAGTGACAGGTCCTCTTTGTGGAGAGATATGGGGGGGGGGTCAATGAGACATAATTAGTGACAGGTCGTCTTTGTGGAGAGATATGGGGGGGGGGGGAACAATGAGACATAATTAGTGACGGGTCCTCTTTATGGAGAGATATGGGGGGGGGACAATGAGACATAATTAATGACGGGTCCTCTTTATGGAGAGATAGGGGGGGGGTCAATGAGACATAATTAGTGACGGGTCCTCTTTATGGAGAGATATGGGGGGGGTCAATGAGACATAATTAGTGACAGGTCCTCTTTATGGAGAGATATGGGGGGGACAATGAGACATAATTAGTGACAGGTCCTCTTTATGGAGAGATATGGGGGGGTCAATGAGACATAATTAGTGACAGGTCCTCTTTATGGAGAGATATGGGGGGGGGCAATGAGACATAATCAGTGACAGGTCCTCTTTATGGAGAGATATGGGGGGGGGACAATGAGACACAATTAGTGACAGGTCCTCTTTATGGAGAGATATGGGGGGGGGACAATGAGACATAATTAGTGACAGGTCCTCTTTATGGAGAGATATGGGGAGGGACAATGAGACATAATTAGTGACAGGTCCTCTTTATGGAGAGATATGGGGGGGGGTCAATCAGACACAATTAGTGACAGGTCCTCTTTATGGAGAGATATGGGGGGGGGGTCAATCAGACACAATTAGTGACAGGTCCTCTTTATGGAGAGATATGGGGGGGGGGGCAATAAGACATAATTAGTGACAGGTCCTCTTTATGGAGAGATATGGGGGGGTGGTCAATGAGACATAATTAGTGACAGGTCCTCTTTATGGAGAGATATGGGGGGGGGGGTCAATGAGACATAATTAGTGACAGGTCCTCTTTATGGAGAGATATGGGGGGGGTCAATAAGACATAATTAGTGACAGGTCCTCTTTATGGAGAGATATGGGGGGGGGGGTCAATAAGACACAATCAGTGACAGGTCCTCTTTATGTAGAGATATGGGGGGGGGGACAATGAGACATAATTAGTGACAGGTCCTCTTTATGGAGAAATATGGGGGGGGGGTCAATGAGACATAATTAGTGACAGGTCCTGTTTATGGAGAGATATGGGGGGGGTCAATAAGACACATTCAGTGACAGGTCCTCTTTATGGAGAGATATGGGGGGGGGGGTCAGTAAGACATAATCAGTGACAGGTCCTCTTTATGGAGAGATATGGGGGGGGTCAATAAGACACAATCAGTGACAGGTCCTGTTTATGGAGAGATATGGGGGGGGGGAGTCAAGACACAATCAGTGACAGGTCCTCTTTATGGAGAGATCTGGGGGGGGGGGTCAATAATACACAATCAGTGACAGGTCCTCTTTATGTAGAGATATGGGGGGGGGGACAATGAGACATAATCAGTGACAGGTCCTCTTTATGGAGAGATATGGGGGGGTCAATAAGACATAATCAGTGACAGGTCCTCTTTATGGAGAGATATGGGGGGGGGGGGTCAATGAGACATAATTAGTGACAGGTCCTCTTTATGGAGAGATATGGGGGGGACAATGAGACATAATTAGTGACAGGTCCTCTTTATTGAGAGATATGGGGGGGTCAATGAGACATAATTAGTGACAGGTCCTCTTTATGGAGAGATATGGGGGGGGGGGGACAATGAGACACAATTAGTGACAGGTCCTCTTTATGGAGAGATATGGGGGGGGGGGGACAATGAGACACAATTAGTGACAGGTCCTCTTTATGGAGAGATATGGGATCAATGAGACATAATTAGTGACAGGTCTTCTTTATGGAGAGATATGGGGGAGGGGTCAATGAGACATAATTAGTGACAGGTCCTCTTTATGGAGAGATATGGGGGAGGGGTCAATGAGACATAATTAGTGACAGGTCCTCTTTATGGAGAGATATGGGGGGGGGCAATGAGACATAATTAGTGACAGGTCCTCTTTATGGAGAGATATGGGGGAGGGGTCAATGAGACATAATTAGTGACAGGTCCTCTTTATGGAGAGATATGGGGGGGGGGGGTCAATGAGACATAATTAGTGACAGGTCCTCTTTATGGAGAGATATGGGGGGGGTGACAATGAGACATAATTAGTGACAGGTCCTCTTTATGGAGAGATATGGGGGGGGGGGACAATGAGACATAATTAGTGACAGGTCCTCTTTATGGAGAGATATGGGGGGGTCAATGAGACATAATTAGTGACAGGTCCTCTTTATGGAGAGATATGGGGGGGGGGGGTCAATGAGACATAATTAGTGACAGGTCCTCTTTATGGAGAGATATGGGGGGGGGGGGTCAATGAGACATAATTAGTGACGGGTCCTCTTTATGGAGAGATATGGGGGGTCAATGAGACATAATTAGTGACAGGTCCTCTTTATGGAGAGATATGGGGGGGGGGCAATGAGACATAATTAGTGACAGGTCCTCTTTATGGAGAGATATGGGGGGGGGGGGACAATGAGACACAATTAGTGACAGGTCCTCTTTATGGAGAGATATGGGGGGTCAATGAGACATAATTAGTGACGGGTCCTCTTTATGGAGAGATATGGGGGGGACAATGAGACATAATTAGTGACAGGTCCTCTTTATGGAGAGATATGGGGGGGGACAATGAGACATAATTAGTGACAGGTCCTCTTTATGGAGAGATATGGGGGGTCAATGAGACATAATTAGTGACAGGTCCTCTTTATGGAGAGATATGGGGGGGTCAATGAGACATAATTAGTGACAGGTCCTCTTTATGGAGAGATATGGGGGGGGGGACAATGAGACATAATTAGTGACAGGTCCTCTTTATGCAGAGATATGGGGGGGGGTCAATGAGACATAATTAGTGACAGGTCCTCTTTATGGAGAGATATGGGGGGGGGGGGACATTGAGACATAATTAGTGACAGGTCCTCTTTATGGAGAGATATGGGGGGGGGGGTCAATAAGACACAATTAGTGACGGGTCCTCTTTATGGGGAGATATGGGGGGGGGGGGGGACAATGAGACATAATTAGTGACAGGTCCTCTTTATGGAGAGATATGGGGGGGGACAATGGGACATAATTAGTGACAGGTCCTCTTTATGGAGAGATATGGGGGGACAATGAGACATAATTAGTGACGGGTCCTCTTTATGCAGAGATATGGGGGGGGGGGGGGTCAATGAGACATAATTAGTGACGGGTCCTCTTTATGGAGAGATATGGGGGGGACAATGAGACATAATTAGTGACAGGTCCTCTTTATGGAGAGATATGGGGGGGGGGGGCAATGAGACATAATTAGTGACAGGTCCTCTTTATGGAGAGATATGGGGGGGGACAATGAGACACAATTAGTGACAGGTCCTCTTTATGGAGAGATATGGGGGGGGGGGGGGACAATGAGACATAATTAGTGACAGGTCCTCTTTGTGGAGAGATATGGGGGGGGGTCAATGAGACATAATTAGTGACAGGTCGTCTTTGTGGAGAGATATGGGGGGGGGACAATGAGACATAATTAGTGACAGGTCCTCTTTGTGGAGAGATATGGGGGGGGGGTCAATGAGACATAATTAGTGACAGGTCCTCTTTATGGAGAGATATGGGGGGGGGACAATGAGACATAATTAATGACGGGTCCTCTTTATGGAGAGATATGGGGGGGGACAATGAGACATAATTAATGACGGGTCCTCTTTATGGGAGAGATAGGGGGGGGGTCAATGAGACATAATTAGTGACGGGTCCTCTTTATGGAGAGATATGGGGGGGGTCAATGAGACATAATTAGTGACAGGTCCTCTTTATGGAGAGATATGGGGGGGACAATGAGACATAATTAGTGACAGGTCCTCTTTATGGAGAGATATGGGGGGGGTCAATGAGACATAATTAGTGACAGGTCCTCTTTATGGAGAGATATGGGGGGGGGACAATGAGACATAATTAGTGACAGGTCCTCTTTATGGAGAGATATGGGGGGTCAATGAGACATAATTAGTGACAGGTCCTCTTTATGGAGAGATATGGGGGGGGGCAATGAGACATAATCAGTGACAGGTCCTCTTTATGGAGAGATATGGGGGGGGGACAATGAGACACAATTAGTGACAGGTCCTCTTTATGGAGAGATATGGGGGGGGACAATGAGACATAATTAGTGACAGGTCCTCTTTATGGAGAGATATGGGGGGGGACAATGAGACATAATTAGTGACAGGTCCTCTTTATGGAGAGATATGGGGGGGGGTCAATCAGACACAATTAGTGACAGGTCCTCTTTATGGAGAGATATGGGGGGGGGGTCAATCAGACACAATTAGTGACAGGTCCTCTTTATGGAGAGATATGGGGGGGGGGGGCAATAAGACATAATTAGTGACAGGTCCTCTTTATGGAGAGATATGGGGGGGTCAATAAGACATAATTAGTGACAGGTCCTCTTTATGGAGAGATATGGGGGGGTCAATAAGACACAATCAGTGACAGGTCCTCTTTATGTAGAGATATGGGGGGGGGGGACAATGAGACATAATTAGTGACAGGTCCTCTTTATGGAGAAATATGGGGGGGGGGTCAATGAGACATAATTAGTGACAGGTCCTGTTTATGGAGAGATATGGGGGGGGGGGTCAGTAAGACATAATCAGTGACAGGTCCTCTTTATGGAGAGATATGGGGGGGGGTCAATAAGACACAATCAGTGACAGGTCCTGTTTATGGAGAGATATGGGGGGGGGAGTCAAGACACAATCAGTGACAGGTCCTCTTTATGGAGAGATCTAGGGGGGGGGTCAATAATACACAATCAGTGACAGGTCCTCTTTATGGAGAGATATGGGGGGGGGGGGGGTCAGTAAGACATAATCAGTGACAGGTCCTCTTTATGGAGAGATATGGGGGGACGACGACAATGAAACATAATTAGTGACAGGTCCTCTTTATGGAGAGATATGGGGGGGTCAATAAGACATAATCAGTGACAGGTCCTCTTTATGGAGAGATATGGGGGGGACATTGAGACATAATTAGTGACAGGTCCTCTTTATGGAGAGATATGGGGGGGGACAATGAGACATAATTAGTGACAGGTCCTCTTTATGGAGAGATATGGGGGGGGGGGGGTCAATGAGACATAATTAGTGACAGGTCCTCTTTATGGAGAGATATGGGGGGGGGGGGACAATGAGACATAATTAGTGACAGGTCCTCTTTATGGAGAGATATGGGGACAATGAGACATAATTAGTAACAGGTCCTCTTTATGGAGAGATATGGGGGGGGGTCAATGAGACACAATTTGTGAGAGTTCCTCTTTATGGAGAGATATGGGGGGGGGGGACAATGAGACATAATTAGTGACGGGTCCTCTTTATGGAGAGATATGGGGGGTCAATGAGACATAATTAGTGACAGGTCCTCTTTATGGAGAGATATGGGGGGGTCAATGAGACATAATTAGTGACAGGTCCTCTTTATGGAGAGATATGGGGGGGGGGGGACAATGAGACATAATTAGTGACAGGTCCTCTTTATGGAGAGATATGGGGGGTCAATGAGACATAATTAGTGACAGGTCCTCTTTATGGAGAGATATGGGGGGGGGGACAATGAGACACAATTAGTGACAGGTCCTGTTTATGGAGAGATATGGGGGGGTCAATGAGACATAATTAGTGACAGGTCCTCTTTATGGAGAGATATGGGGGGGTCAATGAGACATAATTAGTGACAGGTCCTCTTTATGGAGAGATATGGGGGGGGGGGTCAATGAGACATAATTAGTGACATGTCCTCTTTATGGAGAGATATGGGGGGGGGGGTCAATGAGACATAATTAGTGACAGGTCCTCTTTATGGAGAGATATGGGGGGAGGGACAATGAGACATAATTAGTGACAGGTCCTCTTTATGGAGAGATATGGGGGGTCAATGAGACATAATTAGTGACAGGTCCTCTTTATGGAGAGATATGGGGGGGTCAATGAGACATAATTAGTGACAGGTCCTCTTTATGGAGAGATATGGGGGGGGGGGGGGTCAATGAGACATAATTAGTGACAGGTCCTCTTTATGGAGAGATATGGGGGGGGGGGGACAATGAGACATAATTAGTGACAGGTCCTCTTTATGGAGAGATATGGGGGGGTCAATGAGACATAATTAGTGACAGGTCCTCTTTATGGAGAGATATGGGGGGGGACAATGAGACATAATTAGTGACATGTCCTCTTTATGGAGAGATATGGGGGGGGGGACAATGAGACATAATTAGTGACAGGTCCTCTTTATGCAGAGATATGGGGGGGGGTCAATGAGACATAATTAGTGACAGGTCCTCTTTATGGAGAGATATGGGGGGGGGGGGGACATTGAGACATAATTAGTGACAGGTCCTCTTTATGGAGAGATATGGGGGGGGACAATGAGACATAATTAGTGACATGTCCTCTTTATGGAGAGATATGGGGGGGGGACAATGAGACATAATTAGTGACAGGTCCTCTTTATGCAGAGATATGGGGGGGGGTCAATGAGACATAATTAGTGACAGGTCCTCTTTATGGAGAGATATGGGGGGGGGGGACATTGAGACATAATTAGTGACAGGTCCTCTTTATGGAGAGATATGGGGGGGGGGTCAATAAGACATAATTAGTGACAGGTCCTCTTTATGGAGAGATATGGGGGGGGGGGGACATTGAGACATAATTAGTGACAGGTCCTCTTTATGGAGAGATATGGGGGGGGACAATGAGACATAATTAGTGACATGTCCTCTTTATGGAGAGATATGGGGGGGGGGGACAATGAGACATAATTAGTGACAGGTCCTCTTTATGCAGAGATATGGGGGGGGGTCAATGAGACATAATTAGTGACAGGTCCTCTTTATGGAGAGATATGGGGGGGGGGGGACATTGAGACATAATTAGTGACAGGTCCTCTTTATGGAGAGATATGGGGGGGGGGGTCAATAAGACACAATTAGTGACAGGTCCTCTTTATGGAGAGATATGGGGGGACAATGAGACATAATTAGTGACGGGTCCTCTTTATGCAGAGATATGGGGGGGGTCAATGAGACATAATTAGTGACGGGTCCTCTTTATGGAGAGATATGGGGGGGACAATGAGACATAATTAGTGACAGGTCCTCTTTATGGAGAGATATGGGGGGGGGGGGCAATGAGACATAATTAGTGACAGGTCCTCTTTATGGAGAGATATGGGGGGGGACAATGAGACACAATTAGTGACAGGTCCTCTTTATGGAGAGATATGGGGGGGGACAATGAGACACAATTAGTGACAGGTCCTCTTTATGGAGAGATATGGGGGGTCAATGAGACATAATTAGTGACAGGTCCTCTTTATGGAGAGATATGGGGGGGGGGGGGGACAATGAGACATAATTAGTGACAGGTCCTCTTTGTGGAGAGATATGGGGGGGGTCAATGAGACATAATTAGTGACAGGTCGTCTTTGTGGAGAGATATGGGGGGGGGACAATGAGACATAATTAGTGACAGGTCCTCTTTGTGGAGAGATATGGGGGGGGGGTCAATGAGACATAATTAGTGACAGGTCGTCTTTGTGGAGAGATATGGGGGGGGGGGGGAACAATGAGACATAATTAGTGACGGGTCCTCTTTATGGAGAGATATGGGGGGGGGACAATGAGACATAATTAATGACGGGTCCTCTTTATGGAGAGATAGGGGGGGGGTCAATGAGACATAATTAGTGACGGGTCCTCTTTATGGAGAGATATGGGGGGGGTCAATGAGACATAATTAGTGACAGGTCCTCTTTATGGAGAGATATGGGGGGACAATGAGACATAATTAGTGACAGGTCCTCTTTATGGAGAGATATGGGGGGGACAATGAGACATAATTAGTGACAGGTCCTCTTTATGGAGAGATATGGGGGGGTCAATGAGACATAATTAGTGACAGGTCCTCTTTATGGAGAGATATGGGGGGGGGCAATGAGACATAATCAGTGACAGGTCCTCTTTATGGAGAGATATGGGGGGGGGACAATGAGACACAATTAGTGACAGGTCCTCTTTATGGAGAGATATGGGGGGGGGACAATGAGACATAATTAGTGACAGGTCCTCTTTATGGAGAGATATGGGGGGGGACAATGAGACATAATTAGTGACAGGTCCTCTTTATGGAGAGATATGGGGGGGGGTCAATCAGACACAATTAGTGACAGGTCCTCTTTATGGAGAGATATGGGGGGGGGGTCAATCAGACACAATTAGTGACAGGTCCTCTTTATGGAGAGATATGGGGGGGGGGGCAATAAGACATAATTAGTGACAGGTCCTCTTTATGGAGAGATATGGGGGGGTGGTCAATGAGACATAATTAGTGACAGGTCCTCTTTATGGAGAGATATGGGGGGGGGGGTCAATAAGACACAATCAGTGACAGGTCCTCTTTATGTAGAGATATGGGGGGGGGGACAATGAGACATAATTAGTGACAGGTCCTCTTTATGGAGAAATATGGGGGGGGGGTCAATGAGACATAATTAGTGACAGGTCCTGTTTATGGAGAGATATGGGGGGGGTCAATAAGACACATTCAGTGACAGGTCCTCTTTATGGAGAGATATGGGGGGGGGGGTCAGTAAGACATAATCAGTGACAGGTCCTCTTTATGGAGAGATATGGGGGGGGTCAATAAGACACAATCAGTGACAGGTCCTGTTTATGGAGAGATATGGGGGGGGGGGAGTCAAGACACAATCAGTGACAGGTCCTCTTTATGGAGAGATCTGGGGGGGGGGGTCAATAATACACAATCAGTGACAGGTCCTCTTTATGTAGAGATATGGGGGGGGGGACAATGAGACATAATCAGTGACAGGTCCTCTTTATGGAGAGATATGGGGGGACGACGACAATGAAACATAATTAGTGACAGGTCCTCTTTATGGAGAGATATGGGGGGGACAATGAGACATAATTAGTGACAGGTCCTCTTTATGGAGAGATATGGGGGGGGGGGTCAATAAGACATAATCAGTGACAGGTCCTCTTTATGGAGAGATATGGGGGGGACAATGAGACATAATTAGTGACAGGTCCTCTTTATTGAGAGATATGGGGGGGTCAATGAGACATAATTAGTGACAGGTCCTCTTTATGGAGAGATATGGGGGGGGGGGGACAATGAGACACAATTAGTGACAGGTCCTCTTTATGGAGAGATATGGGGGGGGGGGGACAATGAGACACAATTAGTGACAGGTCCTCTTTATGGAGAGATATGGGGTCAATGAGACATAATTAGTGACAGGTCTTCTTTATGGAGAGATATGGGGGAGGGGTCAATGAGACATAATTAGTGACAGGTCCTCTTTATGGAGAGATATGGGGGGGGGCAATGAGACATAATTAGTGACAGGTCCTCTTTATGGAGAGATATGGGGGAGGGGTCAATGAGACATAATTAGTGACAGGTCCTCTTTATGGAGAGATATGGGGGGGGGGGGGTCAATGAGACATAATTAGTGACAGGTCCTCTTTATGGAGAGATATGGGGGGGGTGACAATGAGACATAATTAGTGACAGGTCCTCTTTATGGAGAGATATGGGGGGGGGGGGACAATGAGACATAATTAGTGACAGGTCCTCTTTATGGAGAGATATGGGGGGGTCAATGAGACATAATTAGTGACAGGTCCTCTTTATGGAGAGATATGGGGGGGGGGGTCAATGAGACATAATTAGTGACAGGTCCTCTTTATGGAGAGATATGGGGGGGGGGGTCAATGAGACATAATTAGTGACGGGTCCTCTTTATGGAGAGATATGGGGGGTCAATGAGACATAATTAGTGACAGGTCCTCTTTATGGAGAGATATGGGGGGGGGGCAATGAGACATAATTAGTGACAGGTCCTCTTTATGGAGAGATATGGGGGGGGGGGGGACAATGAGACACAATTAGTGACAGGTCCTCTTTATGGAGAGATATGGGGGGTCAATGAGACATAATTAGTGACGGGTCCTCTTTATGGAGAGATATGGGGGGGACAATGAGACATAATTAGTGACAGGTCCTCTTTATGGAGAGATATGGGGGGGTCAATGAGACATAATTAGTGACAGGTCCTCTTTATGGAGAGATATGGGGGGGGGGACAATGAGACATAATTAGTGACAGGTCCTCTTTATGCAGAGATATGGGGGGGGGTCAATGAGACATAATTAGTGACAGGTCCTCTTTATGGAGAGATATGGGGGGGGGGGGACATTGAGACATAATTAGTGACAGGTCCTCTTTATGGAGAGATATGGGGGGGGGGTCAATAAGACACAATTAGTGACGGGTCCTCTTTATGGGGAGATATGGGGGGGGGGGGGGGGACAATGAGACATAATTAGTGACAGGTCCTCTTTATGGAGAGATATGGGGGGGGGGGGGGGTCAATGAGACATAATTAGTGACGGCTCCTCTTTATGGAGAGATATGGGGGGGACAATGAGACATAATTAGTGACAGGTCCTCTTTATGGAGAGATATGGGGGGGACAATGAGACATAATTAGTGACAGGTCCTCTTTATGGAGAGATATGGGGGGGGGGGGGGGTCAATGAGACATAATTAGTGACGGCTCCTCTTTATGGAGAGATATGGGGGGGACAATGAGACATAATTAGTGACAGGTCCTCTTTATGGAGAGATATGGGGGGGACAATGAGACATAATTAGTGACAGGTCCTCTTTATGGAGAGATATGGGGGGGTCAATGAGACATAATTAGTGACAGGTCCTCTTTATGGAGAGATATGGGGGGGGGCAATGAGACATAATCAGTGACAGGTCCTCTTTATGGAGAGATATGGGGGGGGGACAATGAGACACAATTAGTGACAGGTCCTCTTTATGGAGAGATATGGGGGGGGGACAATGAGACATAATTAGTGACAGGTCCTCTTTATGGAGAGATATGGGGGGGGACAATGAGACATAATTAGTGACAGGTCCTCTTTATGGAGAGATATGGGGGGGGGTCAATCAGACACAATTAGTGACAGGTCCTCTTTATGGAGAGATATGGGGGGGGGGTCAATCAGACACAATTAGTGACAGGTCCTCTTTATGGAGAGATATGGGGGGGGGGGCAATAAGACATAATTAGTGACAGGTCCTCTTTATGGAGAGATATGGGGGGGTGGTCAATGAGACATAATTAGTGACAGGTCCTCTTTATGGAGAGATATGGGGGGGGGGGTCAATAAGACACAATCAGTGACAGGTCCTCTTTATGTAGAGATATGGGGGGGGGGACAATGAGACATAATTAGTGACAGGTCCTCTTTATGGAGAAATATGGGGGGGGGGTCAATGAGACATAATTAGTGACAGGTCCTGTTTATGGAGAGATATGGGGGGGGTCAATAAGACACATTCAGTGACAGGTCCTCTTTATGGAGAGATATGGGGGGGGGGGTCAGTAAGACATAATCAGTGACAGGTCCTCTTTATGGAGAGATATGGGGGGGGTCAATAAGACACAATCAGTGACAGGTCCTGTTTATGGAGAGATATGGGGGGGGGGGAGTCAAGACACAATCAGTGACAGGTCCTCTTTATGGAGAGATCTGGGGGGGGGGGTCAATAATACACAATCAGTGACAGGTCCTCTTTATGTAGAGATATGGGGGGGGGGACAATGAGACATAATCAGTGACAGGTCCTCTTTATGGAGAGATATGGGGGGACGACGACAATGAAACATAATTAGTGACAGGTCCTCTTTATGGAGAGATATGGGGGGGACAATGAGACATAATTAGTGACAGGTCCTCTTTATGGAGAGATATGGGGGGGGGGGTCAATAAGACATAATCAGTGACAGGTCCTCTTTATGGAGAGATATGGGGGGGACAATGAGACATAATTAGTGACAGGTCCTCTTTATTGAGAGATATGGGGGGGTCAATGAGACATAATTAGTGACAGGTCCTCTTTATGGAGAGATATGGGGGGGGGGGGACAATGAGACACAATTAGTGACAGGTCCTCTTTATGGAGAGATATGGGGGGGGGGGGACAATGAGACACAATTAGTGACAGGTCCTCTTTATGGAGAGATATGGGGTCAATGAGACATAATTAGTGACAGGTCTTCTTTATGGAGAGATATGGGGGAGGGGTCAATGAGACATAATTAGTGACAGGTCCTCTTTATGGAGAGATATGGGGGGGGGCAATGAGACATAATTAGTGACAGGTCCTCTTTATGGAGAGATATGGGGGAGGGGTCAATGAGACATAATTAGTGACAGGTCCTCTTTATGGAGAGATATGGGGGGGGGGGGGGTCAATGAGACATAATTAGTGACAGGTCCTCTTTATGGAGAGATATGGGGGGGGTGACAATGAGACATAATTAGTGACAGGTCCTCTTTATGGAGAGATATGGGGGGGGGGGGACAATGAGACATAATTAGTGACAGGTCCTCTTTATGGAGAGATATGGGGGGGTCAATGAGACATAATTAGTGACAGGTCCTCTTTATGGAGAGATATGGGGGGGGGGGTCAATGAGACATAATTAGTGACAGGTCCTCTTTATGGAGAGATATGGGGGGGGGGGGTCAATGAGACATAATTAGTGACGGGTCCTCTTTATGGAGAGATATGGGGGGTCAATGAGACATAATTAGTGACAGGTCCTCTTTATGGAGAGATATGGGGGGGGGGCAATGAGACATAATTAGTGACAGGTCCTCTTTATGGAGAGATATGGGGGGGGGGGGGACAATGAGACACAATTAGTGACAGGTCCTCTTTATGGAGAGATATGGGGGGTCAATGAGACATAATTAGTGACGGGTCCTCTTTATGGAGAGATATGGGGGGGACAATGAGACATAATTAGTGACAGGTCCTCTTTATGGAGAGATATGGGGGGGGACAATGAGACATAATTAGTGACAGGTCCTCTTTATGGAGAGATATGGGGGGTCAATGAGACATAATTAGTGACAGGTCCTCTTTATGGAGAGATATGGGGGGGTCAATGAGACATAATTAGTGACAGGTCCTCTTTATGGAGAGATATGGGGGGGGGGACAATGAGACATAATTAGTGACAGGTCCTCTTTATGCAGAGATATGGGGGGGGGTCAATGAGACATAATTAGTGACAGGTCCTCTTTATGGAGAGATATGGGGGGGGGGGGACATTGAGACATAATTAGTGACAGGTCCTCTTTATGGAGAGATATGGGGGGGGGGTCAATAAGACACAATTAGTGACGGGTCCTCTTTATGGGGAGATATGGGGGGGGGGGGGGACAATGAGACATAATTAGTGACAGGTCCTCTTTATGGAGAGATATGGGGGGGGACAATGGGACATAATTAGTGACAGGTCCTCTTTATGGAGAGATATGGGGGGACAATGAGACATAATTAGTGACGGGTCCTCTTTATGCAGAGATATGGGGGGGGGGGGGGGTCAATGAGACATAATTAGTGACGGGTCCTCTTTATGGAGAGATATGGGGGGGACAATGAGACATAATTAGTGACAGGTCCTCTTTATGGAGAGATATGGGGGGGGGGGGGACAATGAGACATAATTAGTGACAGGTCCTCTTTGTGGAGAGATATGGGGGGGGGTCAATGAGACATAATTAGTGACAGGTCGTCTTTGTGGAGAGATATGGGGGGGGGACAATGAGACATAATTAGTGACAGGTCCTCTTTGTGGAGAGATATGGGGGGGGGGTCAATGAGACATAATTAGTGACAGGTCGTCTTTGTGGAGAGATATGGGGGGGGGGGGGAACAATGAGACATAATTAGTGACGGGTCCTCTTTATGGAGAGATATGGGGGGGGGACAATGAGACATAATTAATGACGGGTCCTCTTTATGGAGAGATAGGGGGGGGGTCAATGAGACATAATTAGTGACGGGTCCTCTTTATGGAGAGATATGGGGGGGGTCAATGAGACATAATTAGTGACAGGTCCTCTTTATGGAGAGATATGGGGGGACAATGAGACATAATTAGTGACAGGTCCTCTTTATGGAGAGATATGGGGGGGGGACAATGAGACATAATTAGTGACAGGTCCTCTTTATGGAGAGATATGGGGGGGTCAATGAGACATAATTAGTGACAGGTCCTCTTTATGGAGAGATATGGGGGGGGGGCAATGAGACATAATTAGTGACAGGTCCTCTTTATGGAGAGATATGGGGGGGGGACAATGAGACATAATTAGTGACAGGTCCTCTTTATGGAGAGATATGGGGGGGACAATGAGACATAATTAGTGACAGGTCCTCTTTATGGAGAGATATGGGGGGGGACAATGAGACATAATTAGTGACAGGTCCTCTTTATGGAGAGATATGGGGGGGGGTCAATCAGACACAATTAGTGACAGGTCCTCTTTATGGAGAGATATGGGGGGGGGGTCAATCAGACACAATTAGTGACAGGTCCTCTTTATGGAGAGATATGGGGGGGGGGGCAATAAGACATAATTAGTGACAGGTCCTCTTTATGGAGAGATATGGGGGGGGGGGGGTCAATGAGACATAATTAGTGACAGGTCCTCTTTATGGAGAGATATGGGGGGGGGGGGTCAATGAGACATAATTAGTGACAGGTCCTCTTTATGGAGAGATATGGGGGGGGTCAATAAGACATAATCAGTGAAGGTCCTCTTTATGGAGAGATATGGGGGGACGACGACAATGAAACATAATTAGTGACAGGTCCTCTTTATGGAGAGATATGGGGGGGACAATGAGACATAATTAGTGACAGGTCCTCTTTATTGAGAGATATGGGGGGGTCAATGAGACATAATTAGTGACAGGTCCTCTTTATGGAGAGATATGGGGGGGGGGGGACAATGAGACACAATTAGTGACAGGTCCTCTTTATGGAGAGATATGGGGGGGGGGGGACAATGAGACACAATTAGTGACAGGTCCTCTTTATGGAGAGATATGGGGGGGGGGGGTCAATGAGACATAATTAGTGACAGGTCTTCTTTATGGAGAGATATGGGGGGACAATGAGACATAATTAGTGACAGGTCCTCTTTATGGAGAGATATGGGGGAGGGGTCAATGAGACATAATTAGTGACAGGTCCTCTTTATGGAGAGATATGGGGGGGGGCAATGAGACATAATTAGTGACAGGTCCTCTTTATGGAGAGATATGGGGGAGGGGTCAATGAGACATAATTAGTGACAGGTCCTCTTTATGGAGAGATATGGGGGGGGGGGGGTCAATGAGACATAATTAGTGACAGGTCCTCTTTATGGAGAGATATGGGGGGGGTGACAATGAGACATAATTAGTGACAGGTCCTCTTTATGGAGAGATATGGGGGGGGGGGGGACAATGAGACATAATTAGTGACAGGTCCTCTTTATGGAGAGATATGGGGGGGTCAATGAGACATAATTAGTGACAGGTCCTCTTTATGGAGAGATATGGGGGGGGGGGTCAATGAGACATAATTAGTGACAGGTCCTCTTTATGGAGAGATATGGGGGGGGGGGGTCAATGAGACATAATTAGTGACGGGTCCTCTTTATGGAGAGATATGGGGGGTCAATGAGACATAATTAGTGACAGGTCCTCTTTATGGAGAGATATGGGGGGGGGGCAATGAGACATAATTAGTGACAGGTCCTCTTTATGGAGAGATATGGGGGGGGGGGGGACAATGAGACACAATTAGTGACAGGTCCTCTTTATGGAGAGATATGGGGGGTCAATGAGACATAATTAGTGACGGGTCCTCTTTATGGAGAGATATGGGGGGGACAATGAGACATAATTAGTGACAGGTCCTCTTTATGGAGAGATATGGGGGGGGACAATGAGACATAATTAGTGACAGGTCCTCTTTATGGAGAGATATGGGGGGTCAATGAGACATAATTAGTGACAGGTCCTCTTTATGGAGAGATATGGGGGGTCAATGAGACATAATTAGTGACAGGTCCTCTTTATGGAGAGATATGGGGGGTCAATGAGACATAATTAGTGACAGGTCCTCTTTATGGAGAGATATGGGGGGGGGGACAATGAGACATAATTAGTGACAGGTCCTCTTTATGCAGAGATATGGGGGGGGGTCAATGAGACATAATTAGTGACAGGTCCTCTTTATGGAGAGATATGGGGGGGGGGGGACATTGAGACATAATTAGTGACAGGTCCTCTTTATGGAGAGATATGGGGGGGGGGTCAATAAGACACAATTAGTGACGGGTCCTCTTTATGGGGAGATATGGGGGGGGGGGGGGGGACAATGAGACATAATTAGTGACAGGTCCTCTTTATGGAGAGATATGGGGGGGGACAATGGGACATAATTAGTGACAGGTCCTCTTTATGGAGAGATATGGGGGGACAATGAGACATAATTAGTGACGGGTCCTCTTTATGCAGAGATATGGGGGGGGGGGGGCAATGAGACATAATTAGTGACAGGTCCTCTTTATGGAGAGATATGGGGGGGGACAATGAGACACAATTAGTGACAGGTCCTCTTTATGGAGAGATATGGGGGGACAATGAGACATAATTAGTGACAGGTCCTCTTTATGGAGAGATATGGGGGGTCAATGAGACATAATTAGTGACAGGTCCTCTTTATGGAGAGATATGGGGGGGGGGGGGACAATGAGACATAATTAGTGACAGGTCCTCTTTGTGGAGAGATATGGGGGGGGGTCAATGAGACATAATTAGTGACAGGTCGTCTTTGTGGAGAGATATGGGGGGGGGACAATGAGACATAATTAGTGACAGGTCCTCTTTGTGGAGAGATATGGGGGGGGGGTCAATGAGACATAATTAGTGACAGGTCGTCTTTGTGGAGAGATATGGGGGGGGGGGGGAACAATGAGACATAATTAGTGACGGGTCCTCTTTATGGAGAGATATGGGGGGGGGACAATGAGACATAATTAATGACGGGTCCTCTTTATGGAGAGATAGGGGGGGGGTCAATGAGACATAATTAGTGACGGGTCCTCTTTATGGAGAGATATGGGGGGGGTCAATGAGACATAATTAGTGACAGGTCCTCTTTATGGAGAGATATGGGGGGGACAATGAGACATAATTAGTGACAGGTCCTCTTTATGGAGAGATATGGGGGGGGGACAATGAGACATAATTAGTGACAGGTCCTCTTTATGGAGAGATATGGGGGGGTCAATGAGACATAATTAGTGACAGGTCCTCTTTATGGAGAGATATGGGGGGGGGACAATGAGACATAATTAGTGACAGGTCCTCTTTATGGAGAGATATGGGGGGGGGACAATGAGACATAATTAGTGACAGGTCCTCTTTATGGAGAGATATGGGGGGGACAATGAGACATAATTAGTGACAGGTCCTCTTTATGGAGAGATATGGGGGGGGACAATGAGACATAATTAGTGACAGGTCCTCTTTATGGAGAGATATGGGGGGGGGTCAATCAGACACAATTAGTGACAGGTCCTCTTTATGGAGAGATATGGGGGGGGGGTCAATCAGACACAATTAGTGACAGGTCCTCTTTATGGAGAGATATGGGGGGGGGGGCAATAAGACATAATTAGTGACAGGTCCTCTTTATGGAGAGATATGGGGGGGTGGTCAATGAGACATAATTAGTGACAGGTCCTCTTTATGGAGAGATATGGGGGGGGGGGGTCAATGAGACATAATTAGTGACAGGTCCTCTTTATGGAGAGATATGGGGGGGGTCAATAAGACATAATTAGTGACAGGTCCTCTTTATGGAGAGATATGGGGGGGTCAATAAGACACAATCAGTGACAGGTCCTCTTTATGTAGAGATATGGGGGGGGGGACAATGAGACATAATTAGTGACAGGTCCTCTTTATGGAGAAATATGGGGGGGGGGGGTCAATGAGACATAATTAGTGACAGGTCCTGTTTATGGAGAGATATGGGGGGGGGGGGTCAGTAAGACATAATCAGTGACAGGTCCTCTTTATGGAGAGATATGGGGGGGGTCAATAAGACACAATCAGTGACAGGTCCTGTTTATGGAGAGATATGGGGGGGGGAGTCAAGACACAATCAGTGACAGGTCCTCTTTATGGAGAGATCTAGGGGGGGGGTCAATAATACACAATCAGTGACAGGTCCTCTTTATGGAGAGATATGGGGGGGGGGGGGGGTCAATAAGACATAATCAGTGACAGGTCCTCTTTATGGAGAGATATGGGGGGGGGTCAATGAGACATAATTAGTGACAGGTCCTCTTTATTGAGAGATATGGGGGGGTCAATGAGACATAATTAGTGACAGGTCCTCTTTATGGAGAGATATGGGGGGGGGGGGACAATGAGACACAATTAGTGACAGGTCCTCTTTATGGAGAGATATGGGGGGGGGGGGTCAAGGAGACCTAATTAGTGACAGGTCTTCTTTATGGAGAGATATGGGGGAGGGGTCAATGAGACATAATTAGTGACAGGTCCTCTTTATGGAGAGATATGGGGGAGGGGTCAATGAGACATAATTAGTGACAGGTCCTCTTTATGGAGAGATATGGGGGGGGGCAATGAGACATAATTAGTGACAGGTCCTCTTTATGGAGAGATATGGGGGGAGGGGTCAATGAGACATAATTAGTGACAGGTCCTCTTTATGGAGAGATATGGGGGGGGGGTCAATGAGACATAATTAGTGACAGGTCCTCTTTATGGAGAGATATGGGGGGGGGGACAATGAGACATAATTAGTGACAGGTCCTCTTTATGGAGAGATATGGGGGGGGGGGGACAATGAGACATAATTAGTGACAGGTCCTCTTTATGGAGAGATATGGGGGGGTCAATGAGACATAATTAGTGACAGGTCCTCTTTATGGAGAGATATGGGGGGGGGGGTCAATGAGACATAATTAGTGACAGGTCCTCTTTATGGAGAGATATGGGGGGTCAATGAGACATAATTAGTGACAGGTCCTCTTTATGGAGAGATATGGGGGGGGGGCAATGAGACATAATTAGTGACAGGTCCTCTTTATGGAGAGATATGGGGGGGGGGACAATGAGACACAATTAGTGACAGGTCCTCTTTATGGAGAGATATGGGGGGTCAATGAGACATAATTAGTGACGGGTCCTCTTTATGGAGAGATATGGGGGGGACAATGAGACATAATTAGTGACAGGTCCTCTTTATGGAGAGATATGGGGGGGGACAATGAGACATAATTAGTGACAGGTCCTCTTTGTGGAGAGATATGGGGGGGGTCAATGAGACATTATTAGTGACAGGTCCTCTTTATGGAGAGATATTGGGGGGGGACAATGAGACATAATTAGTGACAGGTCCTCTTTATGGAGAGATATGGGGGGGGACAATGAGACATAATTAGTGACAGGTCCTCTTTATGGAGAGATATGGGGGGGGACAATGAGACATAATTAGTGACAGGTCCTCTTTATGGAGAGATATGGGGGGTCAATGAGACATAATTAGTGACAGGTCCTCTTTTTGGAGAGATATGGGGGGGGGGACAATGAGACATAATTAGTGACAGGTCCTCTTTATGAAGAGATATGGGGGGGGGGACAATGAGACACAATTAGTGACAGGTCCTCTTTATGGAGAGATATGGGGGGGTCAATGAGACATAATTAGTGACAGGTCCTCTTTATGGAGAGATATGGGGGGGGGGGAACAATGAGACACAATTAGTGACAGGTCCTCTTTATGAAGAGATATGGGGGGGGGGACAATGAGACACAATTAGTGACAGGTCCTCTTTATGGAGAGATATGGGGGGGTCAATGAGACATAATTAGTGACAGGTCCTCTTTATGGAGAGATATGGGGGGACAATGAGACACAATTAGTGACAGGTCCTCTTTATGGAGAGATATGGGGGGGACAATGAGACATAATTAGTGACAGGTCCTCTTTATGGAGAGATATGGGGGGGGGACAATGAGACATAATCAGTGACAGGTCCTCTTTCTGCAGACACCGGGGGGGTCAATAAGACCCCACATCTCTCCTCTGCAATGTAAAGCATTAGATAAATAAAATCATCAATCTAGTGCTTTTAAAAAAAGAAAAACAATGTCCGGAACAGGAAGTGACATCACTCCGGTCCTCCAAGGGCATAGAGATGAGTGGCGACCATCTTTCCCTCACTCACCTCTATGCCCAGTGCCGGTGTCGATGGTTTCTCAGGTAAGGCGGAGTACTGGTGGGCTGCGGCAAGGGGCGGGGTTTTTTCGACACCTGTATCGGTGCTTTTTCATATCGGCCGATGGCTGAAAGGGGTGTTTCTGGCCATTGAAATTTCGGTGCACCCCTAGTTGGAATCCTTTGCTACACGAATGGCCCCACATGCCTCTGCCTGGTCATCCCATTCATGTTTGTTATTGGCTCCTAACATCTCCAGGGTCTCGGGGATTTGGGGGCCGGCCCATCACTTGCCCATACTGTCTCCTACCACCCAGGCACCATTACTAAGTGCTTCTACTTTTCCTGTCTTCACTGATTTCTTGATCTATATGTAGCTTTATAATTTATTTACTGTTTCCTGTTTATTCACACAGCACTACGTAGGCCAATATCGGGGATCCCACTTGGCTGCCCTTTGGTGGTCTTGGAGGGGCCCCTCCAGGAGATGAATAGAGCGACGGTTGCTTTCCTCTGATTTTTTCATCCTTTCTCTGTCCTGAGAGGATTGTGGAGTCATCGGCTACACTCACTTCACTAATGATTCTAGTCTTGGCGGGTTTCTCGTGTCTTCTACCCCCAGCGGGGGCTATGTACAGTTGTGTTGAAAATAATAGCAGTCAGACATCACTAACCGGATCAATCTCTGTTTTTGGTGGAAATGATATTTCTACATGGCAGATAATTTCCTAGCAGGTGTAGTAGAGTCATAGAAATCCAACAGACCCAACAGTCATGACATGCATGCTGCTGATTCTGTGTCATTGAATCACTCATTGAAAGGGGCGTGTTCAAAATAATAGCAGTGTGGAGTTCTATTAGTGACGTCATTCATTCTTTGATAAACAGGCGGCAATTATTGCCCTTATTTAAGGAAGGAAGGCAGCAAATGTTGGACATGCTGGTTACAGTGCATTTCTCTCTGAAATTCTGAGGAAAATGGGTCGTTCCAGACATTGTTCAGAAGAACAGCGTACCTTGATTAAAAAGTTGATTGGAGAGGGGAAAACATATAAAGAAGTGCAGAAAATGATCGGCTGCTCAGCTAAAATGATCACAAATGCTTTAAAATGGCAACCAAAACCTGAAAGACGTGGAAGAAAGCGAAAAACTACCATTGGAATGGATAGAAGAATAGCCAAAATGGGGCGGACTCAGCCAACAATCAGCTCCAGGAAGATGAAAGAAGGTGTGACGTTCCCTGTGAGGACTCAGCCAACAATCTGCTCCAGGAAGATGAAAGAAGGTGTGACGTTCCCTGTGAGGACTCAGCCAACAATCAGCTCCAGGAAGATGAAAGAAGGTGTGACGTTCCCTGTGAGGACTGTTACAATTAGA
This sequence comes from Staurois parvus, assembly GCF_062004578.1. NCBI lineage: Eukaryota > Metazoa > Chordata > Amphibia > Anura > Ranidae > Staurois > Staurois parvus. The sequence goes on along the minus strand of NW_028319186.1, from coordinate 20,077 downwards.
AGACGCCTATGTGAAGCCAAGCTATCTGCAAGAAGTCCCCGCAAAGTCCCACTGTTGGGAAAAAGACGTGTGCTGAAGAGGTTACAATCTGCCAAAGAGCACATTGACCGGCCTAAAGAGAAATGGTGCAACATTTTGTGGGCTGATGGAAGTAAGATTGTTCTTTTTGGGTCTAGTGGGCGGAGACAGTTTGTCAGACGACCCCCAAACACTGAATTCAAGCCACAGTACACTGTGAAGACTGTGAAGCATGGTGGTGCAAGCATCATGATATGGGGATGTTTCTCATACTACGGTGTTGGGCCTATTTATCGCATACCAGGGATCATGGATCAGTTTGAATCCATCAGAATACTTGAAGAGGTCATGCTGCCTTATGCTGAAGAGGAAATGTCCTTGAAATGGGTGTTCCAACAAGACAACGACCCCAAACACACCAGTAAACGTGCAACATCTTGGTTCCAGACCAACAAGATGGACGTTATGGAGTAGCCAGCCCAATCCCTGGATCTTCATCCAATAGAAAACTTGTGGGGTGACATCAAAAATGCCGTTTCTGAGGCAAAACCAAGAAATAGAGAAGAACTGTGGAATGTGGTCCAATCATCCTGGGCTGGAATACCTGATCACAGGGGCCAGAAGTTGGGGGACTCCATGCAACACAGATGTACAGCAGTTCTCAGAAACAGTGCGACTACAACCAAATATTCATGAAGTCATTCAAAGGAAAGCAAAATCTTCAAACATTTCTCAGTTTATATAGTGAATGTTGGAGTTTGTAAAGAAGAATACAAACACTGCGATTTTTTTGAACCGTCTAATATTCACTTTTCTTCCATTTTTTTTAGAGGAAGAACACAAATTTGATGTATTTTTCTTCATGTTGTGATTTGGAATAGAATGTGTCGTGTTCCCAATGCATTTGTGTGGATGGAAATAAAAGGATTAGAAGGATTTTCAGCTTTACTCACTTTTTCCATCACACAGATATTATATTGAACACAACTGTCAGTGTAATCCTCGGCTTTCGGAGGCTGTAATGACACTGTCTATGTAGAGTTGATACATGATATGTTCATCATGGGTGTCATGCCTTTGGAACACTTCTGAAGAAGAGATTGTGATTGTTCTGAAACGCGTCGTGTGAATGCATGCATGACTTGTTTTCCTGCATCTAATGTAAAACTGCGCTCGCTGATACTGCCATATTTTGTAACTTTACGCCTTTTGCAATCCTTTATAAATAAAATATGTTTTGGGTTTTTTTTTTTAAACTGTTATCCTTTCTAACATTTTCTGTGTAATTTGTGTCCCAAAAGTCCCATTGCCAACAGGGTATTATAGGGATGATGGCACCTCTTGTAACACGCCCATTTTTCTTTTCAATGCTCTGATCAACTGCCACTGATCGCTACAAGATCATACTGCATACTGGCCTGCACCTTAGGGAGCCATTTATCTCACAGCCCATTGACCGCTTTGCGGTTCGTTTATCTCACGATCATTGAGACGTGTTGCATCAACCACTTCCTGTCCAGTCGCTGTATATAAACGGCCGGAAGGGAGCAGTGCAGGAGCGGGTTGCCGTTCATAAATGGCCCCCGCCATTTTGGATTGTGCACGCTCCCTGGGAGCGTGCGGCACCGCGATCCGGTGCCTGATTACTGTACCGGACACCTCTGTGTGAGGTCCCGATCATGTGATCACTGATTAGCCAATCAGTGATCACATGAATATGTGTAAGCAAGATGTCACTTCTGACATTGCTTACTACGTGTGAAATCTGTGAATGATCACCGAGATCACACGGTACAGGGCCATTCACAACAACCTTGTACCATGTGACAAGCTGTGACCAATCACAGCTCACACAGTATTTCTCAATGGCTGCAGGAATGCAGACAGAGAGAAGGGGAAATGATTCCTCTTACAGCCTTTATGGGTATAAAAGCAATCAGTGTAAAAAAAAAACAAAAAATCTTCTTCACCCCCCACAAGTAGTACAGGGTCACCATGGTGATACTGTACTGCTAGGGTGACAGTATGTAAAAAAAGAAGAAGACATGAATAATAATATAAAAATGTAAAACAAAATGTTTTCAAAATTATAATTTTTAGTTATAAACTAATTTGGGTTATTTTTATTTTTTTTTACTAAAAAGATAACTGAATGCATTTTGTCCAGGATTTATGATCAAATATTATTTATTTGCAAAATAAATAAATATAAGAAAAACACCCTTTTTCAAAAATTTTGCACTTTTTCATTTATATAGCAAAAAAAATAAAAATCCCAGCGGTGAATAAATACCACCAAAATAAAGTTTTATCTGTCTCAAACAAATGCTAAAAAATTCATATGGGTACAGTGTTGCATGACCGCGCAATTGTCATTCAAAGTGTGATAGCGCTGAAAGCTGAAATTTACCTGGACTGGAAGGGGGGGAAAGTGTCCGGACTGGAAGGGGGGGAAAGTGTCCGGACTGGAAGGGGGTGAAAGCGTCCGGACTGGAAGGGGGTGAAAGCGTCCGGACTGGAAGGGGGGGGGGAAGCGTCCGGACTGGAAGGGGGTGAAAGCGTCCGGACTGGAAGGGGGGGGGAAGCGTCCGGACTGGAAGGGGGGGGAAGCGTCCGGACTGGAAGGGGGGGGAAAGTGTCCGGACTGGAAGGGGGTGAGAGTGTCCGGACTGGAAGGGGGTGAGAGTGTCCGGACTGGAAGGGGGGGGAGTGTCCGGACTGGAAGGGGGGGGGGGAAGTGTCCGGACTGGAAGGGGGGGGGGGGGGAAGTGTCCGGACTGGAAGGGGGGGGAAGTGTCTGGACTGGAAGGGGGGGGGGAAGTGTCCGGACTGGAAGGGGAGAAAGTGTCCGGACTGGAAGGGGAGAAAGTGTCCGGACTGGAAGGGGAGAAAGTGTCCGGACTGGAAGGGGAGAAAGTGTCCGGCCTGGAAGGGGGGGGAAGTGTCTGGACTGGAAGGGGGGGGGGAAGTGTCCGGACTGGAAGGGGGGAAAGTGTCCGGACTGGAAGGGGGGGAGTGTCCGGACTGGAAGGGGGGGAAGTGTCCGGACTGGAAGGGGGGGGGGGAAGTGTCCGGACTGGAAGGGGGGGGAAGTGTCTGGACTGGAAGGGGGGGGGGGGAAGTGTCCGGACTGGAAGGGGGGGGGGGAGTGTCCGGACTGGAAGGGGGGGGAAGTGTCCAGACTGGAAGGGGGGGGAAGTGTCTGGACTGGAAGGGGGGGAGGAAGTGTCTGGACTGGAAGGGGGGGGGAAGTGTCCGGACTGGAAGGGGGGGGGAAGTGTCCGGGCTGGAAGGGGGGGAGTGTCCGGGCTGGAAGTGGATAAAGAAGACCATTCATCTGTACAGCCTGCCTAATATTGGGATAAAGGAAGGTGTGTCAGCAAGGTGCCGTTCAGAATGGAATTTGGGTGACTCTCTGGTCCATTCAGTATTTTCTTCGAAGTATCTTCATTTGAATGGGCCGTCCCAATGTACCAAATCATACCAAGCAAGATGTATTGCCATGCGTTGTCATGTGCTGCAATGCACAGTGTATATACCAATCGGCCGTAACATTATGACCACTGACAGGCAAAGTGAGTGGCATTGATTCTCTCAATAACTTGGGACTCGAGAGTTTGTGGGAAATATTACGCAGCAAATAAACATGTTGTCCCTGAAGTTGATGTGTTGACAGCAGACAAAATGGGCAAGTGTCAGGATTTAAGGTACTTTGACCAGGACCAAATTGCAATGTCTAGAGGACTGGGTCAGAGCAGCTCCAAGATTACAGATCTTGTGGGATGTTCCCGCTCTGCCGTGTTCATGACTGGCCAAACGTGGGTCAAGGAAGGAAAACCGGCCAACCGACAGCAGGGTCATGGGAGACCATGGCTCTTTGATGGAGGTGGGGAGGGAAGGCTCATTGATGGAGTTGGGAGGGAAGGCTCAATGATGGAGGTGGGGAAGAAAGACTCATTGATGGAGGTGGGGAGGTAAGGCTCATTGATGGAGGTGGGGAGGAAAGGCTCATTGATGGAGGTGGGGAAGAAAGGGTCATTGATGGAGGTGGGAGGAAAGGCTCATTGATGGAGGTGGGGAGGAAAGGCTCATTGATGGAGGTGGGGAGGAAAGGCTCATTGATGGAGGTGGGACGGAAGGCTCATTGATGGAGGTGAGGAGGAAAGGCTCATTGATGGAGGTGGGGAATGAAGGTTAATTGATGAAGGGGAAGGGAAGGCTCATTGATAGAGGTGGGAAGGGAAGGCTCATTGATGGAGGGGGGGCTCATTAATGGAGGTGGGGCTCATTGATGGAGGCGGGAATAGGATCATTGATGGAGGTGGGGGGGAAGGCTCATTGTTGGAGGTGAGGAGGGAAGGCTTATTGACGGAGGTGGGGAGGAAGGCTCATTGACGGAGGTGGGGAGGAAGGCTCATTGATGGAGGCGGGGAGGAAGGCTCATTGATGGAGGCGGGGGGAAGGCTTATTGATGGAGGGGGAGGCTCATTGAAGGAGGTGGGGAGGGAAGGCTCATTGATGGAGGGGGAGGCTCATTGAAGGAGGTGGGGGGAGGCTCATTGAAGGAGGTGGGGGGAGGCTCATTGATGGAGGTGGGGAGGGAAGGCTCATTGAAGGAGGTGGGGGGAGGCTCATTGAAGGAGGTGGGGGGAGGCTCATTGATGGAGGTGGGGAGGGAAGGCTCATTGATGGAGGTGGGGAGGGAAGGCTCATTGATGGAGGTGGAGAGGGGAGGCTCATTGATGGAGGTGGAGAGGGGAGGCTCATTGAAAGAGGTGGGGAGGAAAGGCTCATTGATGGAGGTGGGAGGGGGAGGCTCATTGATGGAGGTGGGGAGGGAAGGCTCATTGATGGAGGTGGGGAGGGAAGGCTCATTGATGGAGGTGGAGAGGGGAGGCTCATTGATGGAGGTGGAGAGGGGAGGCTCATTGAAAGAGGTGGGGAGGGAAGGCTCATTGATGGAGGTGGGGAGGAAAGGCTCATTGATGGAGGTGGGAGGGGGAGGCTCATTGATGGAGGTGGGGAGGGAAGGCTCATTGATGGAGGTGGGGAGGGAAGGCTCATTGATGGAGGTGGGGAGGGAAGGCTAACTCAAGCCAATAGAAGAGCTACTGGAGCTCAAATTGCTGGTTGTGATAGAAAGGTGTAAGAACACCCAGAGCATCGCAGATTGTTGTGTATGGGGGCTGTGTAGCCGTAGACCAGTCAGGGTGCCCATGCTGACCTGTGTGCTCAGCCAAAAGTACCTACAGTGGGCAAGTGAGCATTAGAACTGGACCACGGAGCAATGGAAGAAGGTGGCCTGGTCCGAATAATGTTTTCTTTCCCATCGCGTGGATGGCCGGGTGGGTGTGCGTCACTTACCTGGGGAGGAGATGGCACCAGGATGCAGTATGGGAAGAAGACAAGCCGGCGGAGGCAGAGTGATGCTTTGGACGATGTTCTGCTGGGAGATCTTGGCTCCTCCATTCGTGTGGATGTTACATACCACCTACCTAAATATTGTTGGTGACCAAGAACACCCCTTCATGGCAACGGCATTTCCTGATGGCCGCGGCCTCTTTCAGCAGGATAATGCGCCCTGCCACACTGCAAAAATTGTTTGAGGAATACAACAACGACTTTTAGGTGTTGACTTGGCCTCCGAATTCTACCGATCTCAAACCAATCGATCTTCTGTGGGATGTACTGGAAAAGCAAGTCTGATCCATGGAGGTCCCACCTCACAATTGACAGGACTTAAAGGATCTGCTAATGTCTGTGCCAGATCCCACAGCCTACCTTCAGAGGTGCACCGGAGTCCATGCCCAGACGGGTCAGGGTTGTTGGGGCTTCAAGAGGGGGGCCAACTCAGTATTAGGTGGGGGGGCATAAAGTTTTGGCTGATCGGTACACTTTGAATGACAATTGCGCGGTTATGCAACACTGGACCCATATGACATTTTTATCATTTTGTTCACACAAACAGAGCTGTCTTTCAGTGGGATTCAATCACCATGGGGGGGGAGGGGGGTTATTTGTTGCTAAATAAATTAAAAAGACCAAAAGTTTTGAAAAGAATAACACATTTTTCTTTGTCTCTGTTAGAAAATGTTGCAAATAAATAATCTTTCTTCATAAATTTAGGCCAAAATGTATTCGGCTCCAATTCTTGGGTGAAAATCACTCAGATCCGTGTTTAATATTTAGTCTGTAGGAAAGTTATAGAGATCACAAACTATGGGATCAATCCTGATGTACTGACCAATCTCATCTCTTCAGACCCGAAAATGTCAGGACAGTACAAGTCTGCCCCCCCCCAAATGTCAGGACAGTACATATCACCCCAAATGTCAGGACAGTACAAATTCCCCCAAATGTCAGGACGGTACAAATCCCCCCCAAATGTCAGGACTGTACAAATTCCCCCAAATGTCAGGACAGTACAAATCCCACCAAATATCAGGACCGTACCAATCCCCCCCAAATGTCAGGACGGTACAAATACCCCCCAAATGTCAGGACGGTACAGATCCCCCCCAAATGTCAGGACGGTACAGATCCCCCCCAAATGTCAGGAGGGTACAAATACCCCCAAATATCAGGACGGTACAAATCCCCCCAAAATGTCAGGACGGTACAAATCCCCCCAAAATGTCAGGACGGTACAAATCCCCCAAAATGTCAGGACGGTACAAATCCCCCCCAAATGTCAGGACGGTACAAATACCCCCCATATGTTAGGACGGTACAAATCCCCCCAAATATCAGGACGGTACAAATCCCCCCCAAATGTCAGGACGGTACAAATCCCCCCCAAATGTCAGGACGGTACAAATACCCCCCATATGTCAGGACGGTACAAATAGCCCCCATATGTCAGGACGGTACAAATCCCCCCAAATATCAGGACGGTACAAATCCCCCCCAAATGTCAGGACGGTACAAATCCCCCCAAATGTCAGGATGGTACAAATCCCCCCAAATGTCAGGACGGTACAGATCCCCCCCAAATGTCAGGACGGTACAAATCCCCCCAAATGTCAGGATGGTACAAATCCCCCCAAATGTCAGGACGGTACAAATCCCCCCCAAATGTCAGGACGGTACAAATCCCCCCAAAATGTCAGGACGGTACAAATCCCCCCCAAATCTCAGGACGGTACAAATACCCCCCAAATCTCAGGACGGTACAAATACCCCCCATATGTCAGGACAGTGCAAATCCCCCCCAAATGTCAGGACGGTACAAATCCCCCCAAATGTCAGGACAGTACAAATCCCCCCCAAACACAGACAACACAGCTCTCTCTCCTGTAGGAAGGACATGCTGCTTTGTATTTCTCTGCACAGCATTGCAAACCCAATGTCCAATGTAAGTTGTGCTGACAGCGCACTCCCGGCACATTTACTGGCACTTCTCAGAAAGGTCCCGATCGCTCCTTGCGGTTGGGAGCTTTCCGATCGGGTGATCGCCGCGAGAGCCAATCATGGCGGTCACATGACCCTAAAGCGCGGCTCCGTTCACATAAATGGGTCCTAATTGTCGGCTTTAGTGCCCACTGAACGCGATCTGGGGGTCTGTTTTTTTGCGGCGTTATGTGTGACACCTCCACCGCCCGCCATGTCCAGGTTAAAAACGCAGATTTTGTTTTCGCACATTTGCGTCCAAACCAGCCCCATCCTGGATGGCCGCCATCACTGGGGGGATTCGTGGAGGTCGGGAGGGTGGGAAGGACGAGCGGACCTCTCTGGTGAGAACTGTCGGACGTGCTCTGACATCACTGAATTATTGGATTGGGGGGGGGTGTTAACCTTTGACCCTGCCAGGAACGCACACATGTAACTGTCTCCCATTTAACCCCCCGGCCGCCGGTGCCCCCGCATTGTCACCTCTCCTGAGATGACGTCAGAGGCGGGGGTCTGCATTGTGTGCTGTCATCCATCACCTGAAACGTTTACATTGAAGAGCGGACAAAGGCCTGACCGCCCCCCATTGTCCCCATAAAGGCCAGGGGGCCGCTGGGAGATGCCGGGGCCCTTTTGTCTGGCCGGTTTTATTCACAGCACATTCCTGAGTTGAGCGTCACAGTTGACGTGGGGGCCGAAGAATGGAGACGGCTATTTAACTCCCATTACCTTTCACTGCGTTTACTGTAATAGGCCTGTGAATGGGCCCCCCCCCCCCTGCGGAGACTGACACCCCCACTCTCCCTCCCCTTCCCCAGGACAAATCTGTCTCCAAAGTCACCAATTCACCTCCAGTGCCCACCTACCTCACCCCGCTGCTTTGGGGCTCATTCACACTCTCTATGCGTTGAGCGACTTTTCCTAATTCATGTCGTTTTCTGCCATTTCAATAAAGTTTTTAAAAAAAAAAAAAAAATACCTTGTTGTAACAATATATGGCTCCGCCCCTTTCATACAGAGCTTAGCTTGCCAATGGGGAGCGCCACGTCCACCCCTCTGAAAAGTGATCCGCAGCGGCAATATGCTGCCTGTTTTTAACCCTTTGGAAGGCAAAAGCACCGTGCGGCAGACGCCGGCATGGCAATCAGTGACAGCGCGGCCTTTTCACTGGATGGCAAACGCTGTATGCGGTACACTGTGACATGGCGGGGATGGGGGAGGGGGTCAAAACTGCAGCTCATCCACCTATTTTTACTATCCCTTGGCTGCTCATGTAAAGTAGGCTGGCCACACACTGTGCAATCTGATTGTACAACCTCTTTTAAGATGATTATAAACTTTACAATCTCCTTTCAGGTGACCATACACTATGCACAGTCCGATTGTGCAATCTCCTTAAAGCGGAGCTCCTCCTAAAAGGTCCCCTGCTCCCCATTAAGGATTGTCACCTTTGGAGAGTGGGGGGAGGGGGTACCCAAATTTGACAGGTACCCACTCCCACTTCCACTGTGATCGCCTAGGCGATTGAAAGCGGAAGTTGTCCTCCCCCCTCCCTCCCTGTAGTCTTGTGCGACATGTGATCGACCATTCACAAATCGCAGCGCTTCTCGCGCATGCGCAGTGAGCACCCGGCTGTGAAGCTGCAAGCCGTCACAACAGGGTGCCCACACTAAAGATGCCGGCACCAGGGAGAGAAGACAGCCGGTGAAACCAGTGGTGGTGAGGACACTGCCGGACCGAGGGGCAGGCAAGTGTCTGTATTCTGAAAGTCAGCAGCTATAGTTTTGTAGTTGCTGACTTTTATTTATTTAATTTTTTTCAGGTGGAACTCCGCTGTAAAGTGAATGCGGGGTCCGGGGAGGCGGATACAGTGAATGCGGGGTCCGGGGAGAGCGGATATAGTGAATGCGGGGTCCGGGGAGAGCGGATATAGCGAATGCGGGGTCCGGGGAGAGCGGATATAGTGAATGCGGGGTCCGGGGAGAGCGGATATAGTGAATGCGGGGTCCGGGGAGAGCGGATATAGTGAATGCGGGGTCCGGGGAGAGCGGATATAGTGAATGCGGGGTCCGGGGAGAGCGGATATAGTGAATGCGGGGTCCGGGGAGAACAGATATAGTGAATGCGGGGTCCGGGGAGAGCGGATATAGTGAATGCGGGGTCCGGGGAGAGCGGATATAGTGAATGCGGGGTCCAGGGAGAGCGGATATAGTGAATGTGGGGTCCGGGGAGAGCGGATATAGTGAATGCGGGGTCCGGGGAGAGCGGATATAGTGAATGCGGGGTCCGGGGAGAGCGGATATAGTGAATGCGGGGTCCGGGGAGAGCGGATATACTGAATGCGGGGTCCGGGGAGAGCGGATATACTGAATGCAGACCTAATAGATGGTCTAGATGTCTCCCGTTACATTGTACAATCTTCTGACGATATACCTGAACTATGTAACGGGAGACATCTAAATCTGTTAACATGTATCAGATCCAATCCTGATTGTATAGTGTATGATCATCTGCTCATGGAAGGCTTCGTAGCAGTTGTCAGTCTCCGGTATAACCGATCCCCAGATCTGGCCACGCATTGAATCCAGGTACCCGATCTTCTCTGATGAGAATGAAATCTGTCTGTGAGAGCTCACATCACATCCAATCCCATCCTAGGATTCCTCCAGAAGATGATCTGTACTGGTTCCAGGCAGAGTTCCCCTATAGGCTCGGCATTGGTCAGACGTTCCCGCACTGGTTCCAGGACGTAGTCAGAGTTCCCCTTTAGTTTTGGCGTTGACTGTAGTCCCCCTTTAGGTTCACTGTTGAGTGGAGTCCCCCTTTAGGCTCGGTGTTGAGTGGAGTCCCCCTTTAGGCTCGGTGTTGAGTGGAGTCCCCCTTTAGGCTCGGTGTTGAGTGGAGTCCCCCTTTAGGCTCGGTGTTGAGTGGAGTCCCCCTTTATGTTCGGTGTTGAGTGGAGTCCCCCTTTTATGTTCGGAGTTGAGTGGAGTCCCCCTTTAGGCTCGGTGTTGAGTGGAGTCCCCCTTTAGGCTCGGTGTTGAGTGGAGTCCCCCTTTATGTTCGGTGTTGAGTGGAGTCCCCCTTTTATGTTCGGAGTTGAGTGGAGTCCCCCTTTATGCTCGGAGTTGAGTGGAGTCCCCCTTTATGTTCGGTGTTGAGTGGATTCCCCCTTTATATTCGGAGTTGAGTGGAGTCCCCCTTTATATTCGGTGTTGAGTGGAGTCCCCCTTTATGTTCGGAGTTGAGTGGAGTCCCCCTTTATATTCGGTGTTGAGTGGAGCCCCCCTTTAGGCTCAGTGTTGAGTGGAGTCCCCCTTTATGTTCGGTGTTGAGTGGAGTCCCCCTTTAGGTTCGGTGTTGAGTGGAGTCCCCCTTTATGTTCAGTGTTGAGTGGAGTCCCCCTTTATGTTCAGTGTTGAGTGGAGTCCCCCTTTAGGTTCAGTGTTGAGTGGAGTCCCCCTTTAGGCTCAGTGTTGAGTGGAGCCCCCCTTTAGGCTCAGTGTTGAGTGGAGTCCCCCTTTAGGTTCGGTGTTGAGTGGAGTCCCCCTTTAGGCTCGGCATTGGTCAGACGTCCCCGGTGTCCAGACAATAATCCCCGCCCCCCTCCCCCGCTCGCCGTCTCCGCGGTGATCTATAGAGGGATTATCGGGGATTATCCTCATTAATTAATGAGAGATCTGAGATAATGGGGGGAGGGGAGGGGAGGGGGGCCGTGTGGGAGGAGGGGACCGAAATAGACCCCCGCGTCACTGTCTACTGACACACCGCATCCCTGTACAGGGGACACTTAACTGACACACCGCACTCCCTGTACAGGGGACACTTAACTGACACACCGCACTCCCTGTACAGGGGACACTGACACCCTGATCTGTGTATACAGGGGACACCGACACCCCGATCTGTGTATACAGGGGACACTGACACCCCGATCTGTGTATACAGGGGACACTGACACCCCGATCTGTGTATACAGGGGACACCGACACCCCGATCTGTGTATACAGGGGACACTGACACCCCGATCTGTGTATACAGGGGACACCGACACCCCGATCTGTGTATACAGGGGACACCGACACCCCGATCTGTGTATACAGGGGACACCGACACCCCGATCTGTGTATACAGGGGACACTGACACCCTGATCTGTGTATACAGGGGACACCGACACCCCGATCTGTGTATACAGGGGACACCGACACCCCGATCTGTGTATACAGAGGACACTGACACCCCAATCTGTGTATACAGGGGACACTGACACCCCGATCTGTGTATACAGAGGACACTGACACCCTGATCTGTGTATACAGAGGACACTGACACCCTGATCTGTGTATACAGAGGACACCGACACCCCAATCTGTGTATACAGAGGACACTGACACCCCGATCTGTGTATACAGGGGACACTGACACCCCGATCTGTGTATACAGGGGACACTGACACCCCGATCTGTGTATACAGGGGACACTGACACCCCGATCTGTGTATACAGGGGACACTGACACCCCGATCTGTGTATACAGGGGACACTGACACCCCGATCTGTGTATACAGAGGCACTGACCCTGCACTGTATACAGTGTCCTGTAGATGGATGTATATCTGCTCCTGTACCATTATACAGCCCTCCGGTGTCTGGGGGGAGGGGTGACATTCTTGCAATAAGATGAGGGGGTCTCCCGGGGTAACCCTCCCCCCTCCATCTATAATAAAACAGCCCCCCTCTCCCCGTCCTCCTTTATATATACCCGCAAAGCCGGCACCACTCACAACTGACCAGTCCTGGAATCAGGACAGACACAGAAATCCTGAACCCGAGCAAATCCTGAACCCGCGCGCAACTTCATACCTGAGACTGACCCTGCTGAGACTAGAGGGCCACCGAGACCCCCAAATCTGAACACTATCACCCCGACTGACCCTGCTGAGACTAGAGGGCCACCGAAACCCCCAAATCTGAACCTTATCACCCCGACTGACCCTGCTGAGACTAGAGGGCCACCGAAACCCCCAAATCTGAACCCTATCACCCCGACTGACCCTGCTGAGACTAGAGGGCCACCGAAACCCCCAAATCTGAACCCTATCACCCCGACTGACCCTGCTGAGACTAGAGGGCCACCGAAACCCCCAAATCTGAACCCTATCACCCCGACTGACCCTGCTGAGACTAGAGGGCCACCGAAACTCCCAAATCTGAACCCTATCACCCCGACTGACCCTGCTGAGACTAGAGGGCCACCGAAACCCCCAAATCCGAACCTTATCACCCCGACTGACCCTGCTCAGAATATTAGGGTGACCAAACCCCCAAAAACTACAACCCCCTCCCCCCCAATCTACAAAACCATCCCCAAAAATGATGGTGGGAGTGTCGGCACTGACCCTGGTGACTCTACTGCTGGTCGGGGTGTCTGGACGGCCGTCCCCGCAACTCAAACATCTGAAGGTGAGACTGACGGAGTACTCTGTGTATTATACTTTGTATGATGAGATGGGGGTACAGCTAGGAGTGCTGAGATAAAATCATACAAAGGTGGGGCAGACGTCATATTCCATGTATTGTATAGGGGAATGGATACAGTTAGGACTGCTGAGATAAAATCATGTAAAGGTGAGGCTGACATTGTGTTCTGTTTATGATACGTGGTATCCGTTCTGGGTTACACGTCTCGTATCACGAGTCCAAAATATTCATGCAGGTAGGAGTGCTGAGATAAAATAATATAAAGGTGAGGCAGACGTCTTCTGTTCCTGAGATAAAAAAAATATGAAGGTGAGGCAGACATATTCCATTGCTGAGATAGGAAATTTTAAAGATAAGGCAGACGTCTTCCATTGCTGAGATAAAATAATATAAAGGTGAGGCAGACTTGATTTATTATACATTGTATCTTTTCTTACACTTCTCATATCATGATTCCCAAAACTGGATCCAGTTGTTAATGCTGAGATAAAATAATATAAAGGTGAGGCAGACGTGGTATTATAGTTACATTGTATCTTTTCTGGGTTACACTTCACATATCATGACTCCAAAATATGGATACAGCTAGGAATGCTGAGATAAAATAATGCAAAGGTGAGGCTGATGTATTGGATTTGTTATACATTGTATCTTTCCCGGATTCCATGGGTCTGAAGTAAGGATCCGGTTCTTATTGCTGAGATTGTATAATGTGTAGGTGGGGCAGACGCTGTATTCAATGTATATACAATGTATTCTATAGTCATAGATACGGATCCAAGTATTAGTGCTGAGATAAAATCATGTCACTGTAGGGCACACATATTCGATTTATATACATTGTATTATATAGTCAGAGATACGGATCCAGGTATTAATGCTGAGATAAAATCATGTCACTGTAGGGCACACGATGTATTCGATTTATATACAATGTATTCTATAGTCAGAGATAGGGATCTGAGTATTAATACTGAGATAAAATCATGCCAATGCAGGGCACACATATTCGATTTATATACAATGTATTCTGTAGTCAGAGATAGGGATCCGGGTATTAATACTGAGATAAAATCATGTCACTGTAGGGCACACGTTGTATTCTATTTATATACATTGTATTCTATAGTCAGGGATACGGATCTGAGTATTAGTGCTGAGATAAAATCATGTCACTGTAGGACACACGTTGTATTCGATTTATATACAATGTATTCTATAGTCAGAGATACGGATCCGGATATTAGTGCTGAGATAAAATCATGTCACTGTAGGGCACACATATTCGATTTATATACAATGTATTCTGTAGTCAGAGATAGGGATCCGGGTATTAGTGCTGAGATAAAATCATGTCACTGTAGGGCACACGATGTATTCGATTTATATACAATGTATTCTGTAGTCAGGGATCCGGATCCGGGTATTAGTGCTGAGATAAAATCATGTCCATGTAGGACACACGATGTATTCGATTTATATACAATGTATTCTATAGTCAGGGATCCGGATCCGGATATTAGTGCTGAGATTGTGCACAGTGAAGGTGAGATATCGGGTGATGTGTAGATCGCAGGGCAAGTCGCACCCTATTGTCCGGTCATCTCGGCGTGGTTCGGATCCGCACCGATTTCTATAGTAGTACCCGCACGACTTTTGTTGCGATTTCCACAGACATCCGTGTCAGACGTCCTGCAAATCGCACCTGAAATCGGCGCGTCACCCGACCTTGAAATGGTGCGACTTCGCTGTAAGTCGGGATGGGGGTGACCGGGGGTGACCGCGTCTTCACACGTGCGATTTGCTGCGGCGCCATTTCTAAAGTCGTTCTGGCGCGACTTTTTCTGCAGTTTGGTTGCGATTTCACATACATAGAACAGAATGGAAATCGCTCTGCAAATTGCAGGAAATCGTTGAAAAGTCGCAGAGTCTTCAGAAATCGCACTGATACACTTTATAGCAAAGATGGCCGGCACAGCAGATGATGGCGGCCCCCAGTCTGCTGAGATCAGATTTGTAATAACAGCGCGGGCAATCAGAAATACAAACCCGCCGATGATTTGGGGGGCTCACGATCGATCCCTTCGACTTGTCGGGGGTTTTATATTTTCTTTTATTATTAGGACTTTGTGGAGACTGCAGGCCGCTGTCGTCTGGCGCTGTGTCGGGTTTCCGCGGTGTCTCCTCCTCAGGCGCAGGACGGATATTTTCTGGAGGTCATACAGCAACGCGAACAATTCTTTACATTTTACAAAAATATAATATAAACAACAATAAAAGAAATCCGATATAAACGCAGATGAAAAGTCGTCCTCTAGGTCCATAGACAGGACAAGGAGCAACCATGACGACGATACCCTCTATACCACGGGTGTCAAACTGGCGGCCCCTCCAGCTGTTCCCAAACTATAAGTCCCATGAGGCATTGCAAGGATGACAGTTACAAGCGTGACTCCCAAAGGCAGAGGCATGATGGGACTTGTAGTTTCGCAGCAGCTGGCTGGCCGCCAGTTTGACACCCCTGATCTATACCTTCTGATCAGAACGTTCCCGTATCTCTGCACTCCGGCACACAAAGGTTCTTTCCGTTCAGTGCGGTGGGGGGCGATATTCCGCACCTTTCCGCGATCTAAATATCTGCTTGATCAGGAGATGTGGAGGGGTGGCCGGGGGGGGGGGGGATATTTTTGAAGCCGAGCCCTTTTCCCATTCATAGAAAAGTACTAGGGGACACAAGGAGGGGTCCTGGACCGCTGGAGCCAATGAGGAACCCAAAGGAGTCGGTCAGTTGTCTCACCGGGACCCCATTCACACCAGAACGTTCTGAAGCACATTGACGCTCAGTGGTGCCCATTCACACCAAGGCTCGGAACTTCACGTTTTTGGTCTCCTGGAAAAAGCCTGACATTGGTCAAAGTGTACAGTTTTGCACATTTTTTGCCGCTTCTAGCTTTCAGTTGCCTAAAACAAAACCTCATTCAAAAATTGTCTGAAAAGCTCAAGCTTTGGGGGGCTGGGTGTCCAAACAGTCCATTGATAATACACGTTTACAAAAAGATGGGCAGAGAACACCCCCCCCCCCCCCCCTTTGTATGGTGTGGATCAGGAGAAGCATGGAAGCTAACAATTCTGTCCAGCCGACCAAAACAATCCCCCCATCAGCAAGGAGTGAGCTCCAGTAGACCCAACTGATCCCCCCATCAGCAAAGAGTGAAGTCCTCTTTGCTGTCCAGCAGACCCAACCGTACCCCCACCAGCAAGAAAGATTGAACTCCACCTTGCTGTCCAGCAGACCAAACCAATCCCCCCATCAGAAAAGAGGAATGAAGTCCTACTTGCTGTCCAGTAGACCCAACTGATCCCCCCCACATCAGCAAAGAGTGAAGTCCTCTTTGCTGTCCAGCAGACCCGACCGTACCCCCACCAGCAAGAAAGATTGAACTCCACCTTGCTGTCCAGCAGACCAAACCAATCCCCCCCCCATCAGCAAAGAGGAATGAAGTCTTACTTGCTGTCCAGCAGACCCAACTGATACTTTACTTTACTAGCAAAGAGGTGTGAGTGTAAACTCCTCCCTTCTATCCAGTGGCCCCACATGATCCCCCCACCAACAAGGAGGAATGAACTATTCCTTGCTGTCCAGTGGAACCAACCATACGTCCACCCAGCCGATCCCCCACTAGCAAGGAGTGAACTCCTCTTTGCTGTCCAGTGGACCCAACTGTACCCCCCCCCCCCCCCCACCAGCAAGGTGGAGGAAAGTCCTTTCTTTCCAGCAGACCCAACTGATACCCCCACCAGCAAGGAGAAGTATATTCCTCTTTGTTGTCCAATGGACCCAACCAAATCCCCCACCAACAAGGAGGAGTGATGTCCTCCTTGCTTTCCAGCAGACCCAACTGAATCCCCCACCAACAAGGAGTGAATTCCTCTTTGTCCAATGGACCCACCCGATCCCCCACCAACAAGGAGTGAACGCCACCTTTCTGTCCAGCAGACCTAACTGATTCTCCCACCAGCAAGGAGAGGTGAATTCCTCCTTGCTGTCCAATTAACCCATCCGTACCCCCACCAGCAAGGAGGAGTGACTTCCTCCTTGCTTTCCATTGGACCCAACCTTACCCCCCCAGCAAAGAGGTGTGAATTCCTCCTTATTGCCCAGTGAACCCAACCAAATCCCCCACCAGCAAGGAGGACTGAAGTCCTCCTTGCTTTCCAGCAGATCCAACTGAATCCCCCACAAGCAAGGAGAGGTGAATTCCTCCTTGCTGTCCAATTAACCCAACCGATCCCCCAACCAGCAAGGAGGAGAGAATTCCTCCTTGTTGTTCAATAGACCCAACCAATCCCCCACCAACAAGGAGTGAACGCCACCTTGCTGTCCACAAGATCTACCCGATTCTCCCATCAGCAAAGAGGAGTGAATTTCTCCTTGCTGTCCAGTGGACCCAAGCATATCCCCCACCAGCAAGGATGAATGACTTCCTTCTTACTGTCCAATGGACCCAACCAATCCCCCAACAGCAAGGAGGAGTGAAGTCGTCCTTGCTTTCCAGCAGATCCAACCGATCCCACACCAGTAAAGAGGAGTGAACTCCTCCCTTCTGTCCAGAGGACCCAACCATACCCCCATCAACAAGGAGGAATCAACGCCTCCTTGCTGTCCAGAGGACCCAACCATACCCCCATCAACAAGGAGGAATCAACGCCTCCTTGCTGTCCAGAGGACCCAACCATACCCCCATCAACAAGGAGGAATCAACGCCTCCTTGCTGTCCAGAGGACCCAACCATACCCCCATCAACAAGGAGGAATCAACACCTCCTTGCTGTCAGAGGACCCAACCATACCCCCATCAACAAGGAGGAATCAACGCCTCCTTGCTGTCCAGAGGACCCAACCATACCCCCATCAACAAGGAGGAATCAACGCCTCCTTGCTGTCCAGAGGACCCAACCATACCCCCATCAACAAGGAGGAATCAACGCCTCCTTGCTGTCCAGAGGACCCAACCATACCCCCATCAACAAGGAGGAATCAACGCCTCCTTGCTGTCCAGAGGACCCAACCATACCCCCATCAACAAGGAGGAATCAACGCCTCCTTGCTGTCAGAGGACCCAACCATACCCCCATCAACAAGGAGGAATCAACGCCTCCTTGCTGTCCAGAGGACCCAACCATACCCCCATCAACAAGGAGGAATCAACGCCTCCTTTCTGTCCAGAGGACCCAACCATACCCCCATCAACAAGGAGGAATCAACGCCTCCTTTCTGTCCAGAGGACCCAACCATACCCCCATCAACAAGGAGGAATCAACGCCTCCTTGCTGTCAGAGGACCCAACCATACCCCCATCAACAAGGAGGAATCAACGCCTCCTTGCTGTCCAGAGGACCCAACCATACCCCCATCAACAAGGAGTGAACTCTTCCTATCCAGCAGACCTAGCTATCCCCCCACCAGCAAGGATGTGGTATTTTACTGATTGGGATATTTCAGGAAAGTACTGCATTGTGGTCACTAGGTGGGGCTAATGATCATAGGAGGTAATGATATTACAAATAATAGGAAACCTGCTAAGAAGGGGTGGAGTATATACAGAAATGTGTGAAGAAGGGAGAGAAGGAAAGACAGAATGTGAGAAGAAGAGCTGGATTATATCTAATGTTCTCTCTCTTCCCCCTCCGCAGTCTTTAGCTGATCTTTTATCCCAGGACCTGAGTTCCTCGGAGGAGGTCCTACTCATGGAGAGTCTGGAAGATTTGGGGGCATCCATCTCTGGGCCCCGCCCCCGGGACACAGCCGTGCCTCAAGACTCCTCCCAGCTTCCCACAAACCGCGCCTGGCTCCGCCTTTTCAGCGACTTCATGAACAACCAGAAGAAGTTTCGAGGGCGCACAAAGAAATCGGGAAACTCCCGCGGATGTTTTGGGATGAAGCTGGAACGGATCGGAACCGTCAGCGGGCTGGGCTGTTAGCATCAGGTATGGGGAATCCTCAGAAAATAGCGCCATCTATCTACAACGCTGTGCACTGTACAACCGCCGTGCTTTATTGATCTATGGCTGTACAGGCTCAGGAAGTATCCCTCAACTTGCAGAATGTGTTTAATATGAAACCAGAACTCTGAACATTCTGCTAATGAAATGTGATGTCGTATAAGGAGCCTGTAGAACAGAAGTAGCCTGACTGTGGGGTGCACATAATCATCAGTATATGTAACAATACAGCCAACTGTCAGAGACTGCAGACATATTATAGGAGATGGTCAGAGACTGCAGACCTATCACAGGAGATTGTCAGAGACTGCAGACCTATCACAGGAGATGGTCAGAGACTGCAGACCTATCACAGGAGATGGTCAGAGACTGCAGACCTATCACAGGAGATGGTCAGAGTCTGCAGACCTATCACAGGAGATGGTCAGAGTCTGCAGACATAGTACAGGAGATGACCAGAGACTGCGGACACAGTACAGGAGATGACCAGAGACTGCGGACACAGTACAGGAGATGACCAGAGACTGCAGACATAGTACAGGAGATGACCAGAGACTGCGGACACAGTACAGGAGATGACCAGAGACTGCGGACACAGTACAGGAGATGACCAGAGACTGCAGACACAGTACAAGAGAGGGTCAGAGACTGCAGACACAGTACAGGAGATGGTCAAAGACTGCGGACATAGTACAGGAGATGACCAGAGACTGCAGACATAGTACAGGAGAGGGTCAGAGACTGCAGACATAGTACAGGAGATGGTCAGAGACTGCGGACATAGTACAGGAGATGACCAGAGACTGCAGACATAGTACAGGAGATGGTCAAAGACTGCAGACATAGTACAGGAGATGACCAGAGACTGCGGACATACTACAGGAGACGGTCAGAGACTGCAGACATAGTACAGGAGACGGTCAAAGACTGCAGACATAGTACAGGAGACGGTCAGAGACTGCAGACATAGTACAGGAGATGACCAGAGACTGCATAGTACAGGAGAGGGTCAGAGACTGCAGACATAGTACAGGAGATGGTCAGAGACTGCAGACATAGTACAGGAGATGACCAGAGACTGCGGACATACTACAGGAGACGGTCAGAGACTGCAGACATAGTACAGGAGACGGTCAAAGACTGCAGACATAGTACAGGAGACGGTCAGAGACTGCAGACATAGTACA
>NW_028319185.1:392500-449888 GCF_062004578.1 Staurois parvus | reverse complement strand
TATGGGATATATGTGTTTGTACTGGCTTGGTGGGGGGTGTTTCCGGCAGCCCTTCCCCCTGATGGGACGGCCTGCTGATGTGTTTCCTGTTACTGGTTGTATTGCCCTGCCCCGTGTATATATCTTGTGTTTGTGTTAAAATAAAGCAGTTCACTTCCTGTCTGAAGAAGCCTGGTGCTGTCTCGTCCTGTATGGTCAGTGGTGGGGTCCGTGGATCTGTGTTCGGACAGGGACGCGGGAGTCTAACGGGAATACCCTAGAGCAGTCGGGGTCCAGTTCCATTACAAGGAGCATTTGGGGTCTGGAGTGGTACACAGGGAGAGGCTGGCCAGCTCCCCAAGAAGGAGACTCGTAAATAGTGGATGGGTCCAAATCAGCAGGTGACCATAGTGTCTGGACTGACTGGGTACGTCATGCATAAAAGCCAACACAGTATTTAGCGAAAAGGGAAAAAAAAATGGCAGTTGGCGCGTGATTTTTATCCAGTCGGGATTTAGTCATTATTATGTAAAATACGTTTAGTAAATTGTTTTAATGAGTAAAATACTGGATGACGATTTATTATCTGCCCCGGGTTCAGCACTGCGTGGCAAATGTCTCTGTTTGACTTGAGTATCACCTTTTTAATGAGCGTATCCTGGCTCTGTGCCGGTTATTAATGAATAATCCCTCTAATTTGCGCTCGGCGGTGATCTCTGCTTCTTTCCCAGTCGGGTTCGCAGCCGCGAGGCGCTTTCAACTCCTTCCGAAGCAGATGGATGTACGCCGTCCCTCGTGCTGACAGTTAATCTCTCCTATTTATGCAGCTTTTTCACTTTCATTTGTCGGAATTTGTTTTTTTTTTTAAAAGCTCCGGGAAGTGCAACATGTAATTACTAAAAAGAAACAAAACATTAACTCTTCCATGGTGTCAGCAGATCAGCTTCTATGTGAAATCTATCCACTAAGTACCGGCAGACGTGAAGAAATGACGGTAAGTGTCGCTCGGGTGTTGATGTGTAAACAGAATGATAATTAGAACTTCCTCCGGCGCAGAATCAGAGATTACGGAGTGTTTTCTACAGCGACATGTCAGGGACGTGATTGGGTGTCACCCTATTGCCGCACTCCGCCGGTACTGCGATTTGGTGTCACTGATGAGGACCTGGAACAGGTCAGATAAGGGTGGGTTTTGTCATTAACACCCCGTTCACATCAGAGTCCCCATCACAGTCCCTCCTTACATCAGAATCCCCCCCTTACATCTGGGAGCCCATCAAGGTCCCCAACAGAGCCCCTCCTTAGATCAGGGTCCCCATCACAATCCCTCCTTACATCGAAATCCCCCTTACATCACAATCCCCCCCTTTACATCTTTGACCCCATCAGAGCCCTCTCTTAGATCAAGGTCCCCATCAAAGTCCCCCCTTACATCAGAGTTCCCCCCCCCCCCTTTAATCAAGGTCTCCACCAGAGCTGCCCCTTACATCACAGTCCCCCCTTACACTAGTCCCCTTTAAATCCCCCCTTTCATCATAGACCCAATTGGAGCCCTCCCTTAGATCAGGGTCCTCATCAGAGCTCCCCCTTACATCAGAATGCCCATCACAGTCCTTCCCCACATCAGAGTCCCCCCCCCCCCCCTTCTCTAATCAAGGTCTCCACCAGAGCTGTCCCTTACATCATTGTCCCCCCTTACACTAGTCCAGTGTTTCTCAATTCCAGTCCTCATGGACCCCCAACAGGTCATGTTTTCAGGATTTCCCTCAGATGAAACAGCTGTGGTAATTACTAAGGCAGTGAAACTGATCAAATCACCTGTGCAAAATAATGGAAATCCTGAAAACATGACCTGTTGGGGGTCCATGAGGACTGGAATTGAGAAACACTGCACTAGTCCCCTTTAAAGTCCCCCTTTTTATCATAGACCCCATTGAAGCCGTCCCTTAGATCAGGATCCTCATCAGAGCTCCCCCTTACATCAGAATGCCCATCACAGTCCTTCCTTACATCGCAGTCCCCCCCCCCCCTTCTCTAATCAAGGTCTCCACCAGAGCTGTCCCTTACATCATCGTCCCCCCTTACACCAGTTCCCTTTAAAGTCCCCCTTTCATCATAGACCCCATTGGAGCCCTCCCTTAGATCAGGGTCCACGTCAAAGTCCCCCCTTACATCAGAGTTCCCCCCTTTAATCAAGGTCTCCACCAGAGCTGTCCCTTACATCATAGTCCCCCCTTACACTAGTCACCATTAAAGTCCCCCTTTCATCATAGACCCCATTGGAGCCCTCCCTTAGATCATGGTCCCCACCAGAGCTCCCCTTACATCAGAATCCCCATCACAGAGTAGCCCCCTACACCACAGTCCCCCCTTACACCAGTTCCCTTTAAAGTCCCCCTTTCATCATAGACCCCATTGGAGCCCTCCCTTAGATCAGGGTCCCCGTCAAAGTCCGCCTCTTACATCAGAGTTCCACACCGGGCTTTAATCGAGGTCTCCACCAGAGCTGCCCCTTACATCGCAGTCCCCCCTTACACCAGTCCCCTTTAAAGTCCCCCCTTTCATCATAGACCCCATTGGAGCCCTCCCTTAGATCAAGGTCCCCACCTGAGCTCCGCCTTACATCAGAATCCCCATCACAGTCCTTCCTTACATCAGAGCCCCCCCCCCCTTCTTTAATCAGGGACTCCACCAGAGTAGCCCCTTACATCACCGTCCTCCCTCACACCAGTCCCCTTTAAAGTCCCCCCTTTCATCATAGACCCCATTGGAGCACTCCCCTAGATCAAGGTCCCCATCAAAGTCCCCCCTTACATCAGAGTCCTCCCCCTTTAATCAAGGTCTCCACCAGAGCTGCCCCTTACATCACAGTCCTTCCTTACACCAGTCCCCTTTAAAGTCCCCCCTTTCATCACAGACCCCATCAGAGGCCTTCCTTAAATCAGGGTCCCAATAAGAGCCCTTCCTTACATCAGAATCCCCATCACAGTCCTTCCTTACATCAGAGTCCCCACCCTTCTTTAATCAAGGTCTCGACCAGAGTAGCCCCTTACATCACAGTCCCCCCTTACACCAGTCCCCTTTAAAGTCCCCCCTTTCATCATAGACCCCATCAGAGGCCTCCCTTAAATCAGAGTCCCCATCAGAGCTCCCCAATAACATCAGAAGCTGAGACCATAGGGATCGAGTAAGGTGGGTAGCAGGGCACGTCGGTGGAGGATGCTGTGGAAACATGGCAGCTGATGATGGATGGTGGTGTAGGGAAACTGGTACTGAGCAGCACTTCTAAAGAGTGGAGACAAACTCTGTGCAGAAGAAGGTGAAACAGGAGGGCGCTTCTAAGTGCAGTGTTCCAGGGCAACTTTAATAAAAAGCGGTTAAAAACACTTCCAATGTAGTAGTACAAACGGTCTCTAATGTAATCCATCAGTAGCAGGGCTCTGTCCTCGGAGCGATGGAGCCGCTGTGCCAGCCAGCAGCTGCAGGGGGAGCTTGAGGAGAGGTGTCAAAGATGGCCGCCGCTCTGTTCGGATCACTGGAACGCACGCTGCCCCAGGACCGGAAGTGGACCAACACCAGCAGATGACATGGCTCCCCAAATCAACACAGACTGTGGAAACTTCACACTGGACTTCAAGCATCTTGCAGTGTGTGCCTCTCCATTCTTCCTCCATACTCGGGGTCCTTGTGCCTCTCCATTCTTCCTCCATACTCGGGGTCCTTGGGCCTCTCCATTCTTCCTCCATACTCGGGGTCCTTGTGCCTCTCCATTCTTCCTCCATACTCGGGGTCCTTGTGCCTCTCCATTCTTCCTCCATACTCGGGGTCCTTGTGCCTCTCCATTCTTCCTCCATACTCGGGTCCTTGGGCCTCTCCATTCTTCCTCCATACTCGGGGTCCTTGTGCCTCTCCATTCTTCCTCCATACTCGGGGTCCTTGGGCCTCTCCATTCTTCCTCCATACTCGGGGTCCTTGGGCCTCTCCATTCTTCCTCCATACTCGGGGTCCTTGGGCCTCTCCATTCTTCCTCCATACTCGGGGTCCTTGGGCCTCTCCATTCTTCCTCCCTACTCGGGGTCCTTGGGCCTCTCCATTCTTCCTCCATACTCGGGGTCCTTGTGCCTCTCCATTCTTCCTCCATACTCGGGGTCCTTGGGCCTCTCCATTCTTCCTCCATACTCGGGGTCCTCGGGCCTCTCCATTCTTCCTCCATACTCGGGGTCCTCGGGCCTCTCCATTCTTCCTCCATACTCGGGGTCCTTGGGCCTCTCCATTCTTCCTCCATACTCGGGGTCCTTGGTTTCCAAATGAAATGAAAAAGTTGCTCTCATCAGAAAAGAGGACTTTGGACCACTGAGCACCAGACCAGGTCTGTTTTTCTTTAGCCCAGGTAAGACGCTTCTGACGTTGTTTGTTGTTCAGGAGCGGCTTGACAAGAGGAATACGACATTTGAAGCCCATATCCAGGATCCATCTGTGTGTGGTGGCTCTTGATGCACTGACTCCAGCCTCAGTCCACTCCTTGTGAAAGTCCCCAACACTTTTGAATGGCCTTTTCCTAACAATCCTCTCCAGGCTGTGGTCATCCCTGCTGCTTGTGCACCTTTTTCTTCCACATTTTTCCCTCCCACATAACTTTCTATTAATGTGCTTTGATACAGCACTTTGGGAACATCCAACTTCTTCTGCAATTCCCTTTTGAGGCTTTCCCGCCTTATGGAGGGTGTCAGTGATGGTGTCAGGTCAGCAGTCTTTCCCATGATTGTGATTCCTACTGAACCAGACTGAGAGACCATTTAAAGGCTCAGGAACCCTTTGCAGGTGTTATGGCTGAATGAGCTGATTAGAGTGGGACACTTTGAGCCGAGATTATTCCACCTTTTCACAATATTCTCATTTTCTGAGATTGTGGATTTGGGGTTTTCATGAGCTGTAAGCCATAATCATCACAATGATGACAAATCACGGCTTGAACTATCTTGCTTTGCATGGAATGAGTCTCATATATTAGTTTCACCTTTTAAGTTGCTGCAATGAAATAAATGAACTTTTGCACCATATTCTCATTTTTTGAGTTTCACCTGTATATGTATTGAAATATATTGAATACGTCTAAAATTGTAGTATTTCAAATATATGTCAATATATTTGGGAATAATATTTTTAAAAATATATTTGAAATATATTTTTCTTCCGTGTGGGTAAGAAAGAATCCAGGACTTTCCTACAGCAATCCACTGAGCTGGCCACAACCAACTCTTGAGGGAGTCTATTCCACATTCTCACAGCTCTTACTGTGAAGAAACCTTTCCGCGTTTGGAGATTACATTTCTTTTCCTCCAAACGTAAAGAGCGCCCCCTCTAAAAGAGGAGAGTTTAGAGACCCCCGGACTATGGGACATGTAGTGTGCACAGAGCTGTGTACATGACCCCAACTAACATGCACCGATCATTCCAAACAAATGGAAGTGAGGGGGGAAGAGAATGGTACGGGAGCTCATGGAGGCAGAAAAACGTCAGCCTGCAGATATCCAGAATCGGAGCTTCAGTGGATTGCTCCTATTTTTGCACACAGTGACTACAACAGACATTCCTGGGCCACCATTGGCCTTTCCATCCCCGATTGAGAAACAATAGCAGCACATCGATCGGGACACATAAAGAAGGACACAGAGACTTCGTCTGGTTTGGCGTATTTCTTCTTTTTAATTACAAAAGTTACATATAAAAAAAAAAATCTTACAGTAAAATACAGAGAATAATAATAATAATGGAATTCTTTTCACTCGATAGACCCCCCCCCCCCCTCTCGGCACAGAGATGATGTTCACAGTCCACACCCGGAAGGCGGGCCGGCTACACGCATGCAACAATCGGAGCGAACAACAGAGCGCCATTCATGAGGCCGGCCGGGTCCCTCCAGACCATGAAGGTCACATTTGGCGTCTATACAGAGCGGGAAGGTCAGACGCAGACGTCACAATGACCATTTGTAGTCTCAGATCTCCAGGTCTTCTCATATCTACAGAGATGGATACAAACCCTCGCGGGAAAATTCGACTTCCCTTTTTTTGGGTTTTTTTGGGGGGTTTTTGGTGTTCAAGGACATTTTATAAAAGGAACCCAAAACTATACCGGCCCAAAGCCAACGATTATAGAGACCCATCAAAGGATTGTCTGTGAGCCGTATCCCATAGATCGGCGTTTCTCAACCTTACTTCGGTCCAGGGGTGGACTGACAACTCATGGGGCCCCCGGGCAATAGAGGATCATGGGGCCCCTGTGCCCTTGCCCACA
Organism: Staurois parvus; assembly: GCF_062004578.1. Classification (NCBI taxonomy): domain Eukaryota; kingdom Metazoa; phylum Chordata; class Amphibia; order Anura; family Ranidae; genus Staurois; species Staurois parvus. The sequence continues at coordinate 443,612 of NW_028319185.1, read as the reverse complement.
CTCAAAGCACACCCAAAAAGCCTATAAAAGGTACCAGGGTCATTTCATGGGGCCCCCTACTGACCTCGGGCCCTCCATCAGATCAGAGGTCCCCCCTCCACATCAGAGGCCCCCTCCACATCTGAGCTTCTCCCATCACATCTCAGACCCCCCTCCACATCAGAGGACCCCCATCTCATCAGAGGTCCCCATCCACATCAAAGGTCCCCCCCATCTCATCAGAGATCCCCATCACATCAGAGGTCGCCCGTTCACATCAGAGGTCCCCCCATCTCATCAGAGATCCCCATCACATCAGAGGTCACCCCTTCACACCAGAGGTCCCCCCTTCTCATCAGAGGTCCCCCTCTCCACATCAGAGGACCTCCATCTCATCAGAGATCCCCATCACATCAGAGGTCGCCCCTTCACATCAGAGGTCCCCCCATCTCATCAGAGGTCCCCCTCTCCACATCAGAGGACCTCCATCTCATCAGAGGCCCCCTCCACATCAGAGGTCCCCCATCCCATCAGAGATCCCCCATCACATCAGAGGTTGCCCCTACACATCAGAGGTCCCCTCCATCACATCAGAGGTCGCCCCTTCACATCAGAGGTCCCCCCATCTCATCAGAGGTCCCCCTCTCCACATCAGAGGACCCCCATCTCATCAGAGGCCTCCTCCACATCAGAGGTCCCGCCGTTTCATCAGAGATCCCCCATCACATCAGAGGTCGCCCCTCCACATCAGAGGACCCCCATCTTATCAGAGGCCCCCTCCACAACAGAGGTCTCCCCTTCTCATCAGAGATCCCCCATCACATCAGAGGTCCCCTCCATCACATCAGAGTTCCCCCCTCCATATCAGAGGCCCCCTCCTTATCAGGGGACCCCCATCACATCAAAGGTCCCCCATCACATGAGGTCTCCCCATCACATCACAGGCCCCCCTCCACATCAGAAGTCCCCTCATCACATCAATGATCCCCTCCTCATCAGTGGTTTCCCCCATCACATCAGTGGCTACCCTCCACATCATTAGTCCCCCTCCAAATCACAGCCACCCCCCCATCATGTTAGAGGTCACTAATGACGCCTGCACTAAGAGAAATCTGAATGTGAATGAATTCCAGTGTTGATGAGATTCACACAGCGAAGGCAGGCCAGCTGTTATCCTGCAATGAGCAGAGCAAACAACACAGCAGGATTCATGAGGCCAGATCCCTCTAAACCATGAGGTCCCCCTCCACATCAGATCCCCCCCCCCAGTCATGTTAGAGGTCACTGATTTTCCCCGCCGTCTGCACTAAGATACAAGTAGAAATGTTGACATCTTCTGCAATATGAATTCCAGTTCTGGTGAGATTCTCTCCAAGGGTTAAAGACTTCCATGGGGATGCAGACCCTGCCGCTTTCCTCATTAGAACACTAAGAGTGTACCAGGGGATTGGAAGGAACCAGACACGCCCACTCAGATTCAATCCAGGACAAGGGGAAACAAGCAGATGTTTCTTCAGAGAAAGAAAAGGTAGGAATCTGATACAAAGTTTGTTATAATCCCCGCAATGTACAGAGATCACCCGGGGGGGAGGGGAGGGGGTCTGTCACATCAGAGCCCCCTTTATATTAGAGGTTCCCCCATCACATTGGAAGCCCCCTCACATCAGAGCTCCCCTTTATATTAGAGGTTCACCCATCACATTGGAACCCCCCTCACATCAGAGCCCCCTTTATATTAGAGGTTCCCCCGTCACATTGGAAGCCCCCCTTTATATTAGAGGTCCCCCCATCCCATTGGAAGCCCCCTCACATCAGAGCTCCCCTTTATATTAGAGGTTCCCCCATCACATTGGAACCCCCCTCACATCAGAGCCCCCTTTATATAAGAGGTTCCCCCATCACATTGGAAGCCCCCCTTTATATTAGAGGTCCCCCCATCACATTGGAAGCCCCCTCACATCAGAGCTCCCCTTTATATTAGAGGTTCCCCCATCACATTGGAACCCCCTCACATCAGAGCCCCCTTTATATAAGAGGTTCCCCCATCACATTGGAAGCCCCCCTTTATATTAGAGGTCCCCCCATCACATTGGAAGCCCCCTCACATCAGAGCCCCCCTTTGTATTAGAGGTTCCCCCATCACAATGAAGCTCCCTCACATCAGAGCCCCCCTTTATATTAGAGGTTCCCCATCCTATTGGAACCCCCCTCACATCAGAGCTCCCCTTTGTATTAGAGGTTCCCCCATCACATTGGAAGCCCCCTCACATCAGAGCTCCCCTTTCTATTAGAGGTTCCCCCATCCCATTGGAACCCCCCCACACATCAGAGCCCCCCTTTATATTAGAGGTTCCTGCATTCCATTGGAAGCCCCCTCACATCAGAGTTCCCCTTTATATTAGAGGTTCTTTCATCCCATTGGAACCCCCCTCACATCAGAGGCCCCATTTGGTTATCCCATCCCATTGGAACCCCCCCTCACATCAGAGCCCCCCTTTATATTAGAGGTTCCCCCATCACATTGGAAGCCCCCTCACATCAGAACCCCCTTTATATTAGAGGTTCCCCCATCCCATTGGAACCCCAATCACATCAGAGGTTCCCCCCATCACATCAAAGCCCCCCCCCATCATATCAGAGTCTCCCCCATCAAATTCAGCATAATATGACAACCTGGAGGGGTTCTCTACACTGCGGGTGTACCGAGCACGCCCAGAAATATTTCCTGCTCGTGCGATTGGCTCAATGGTTTTCCCGGAAGTCTGCAGTAATATATAAGTAATGTTTTAGGCATCTTCTGCAATAGGAATTTCAGTTTTGATGCTCCATAAGGCTTCTCTACTAAAGTGATGCAGATGATGCTGCTTTCCGCATTAGAACACTGAGGATGCACCAGGTGATTGTAATTAGAGCAGACCCCTCCCCCCATTCAGGGACCAATCGGAAAGGACATGGTGAAATAAAGCTTTTCAGAGCAGAAAAGGGTAAGAATCTACAATCATTTTGTTACAATCTTTGCAATATTCATCGATCACCCAGACGGTATCGTTTTATTCTCAACAAAAGGGCAGTTACAGATTAAAGTGTTACTGAACCCCCAACAGTACAATCAGTCTGTAGATGCAGCAAAGCATGCTTGTTATACTCATTGTGGAACCTAAGGGGTTAATCCTCTGCAATGCTGTTTGATCCTGTCTTCTCTGATCCTCCCCTTCTACTGTCACCAATCCATCTTATTATATATAGTATCATATTATATATATATTTTTAAATATATTCTTCAGATTTTTTTTTAACATATAAAAAAGTAATTTTTACATATATTTGTAAATGCGTTCCAAAAATGTAGATTTGTATTATTGAAGGCATATGGTATATTTGAAATGTATTTTAAAAAATACTTTTCATATGTTGTAGAATAAAAATACTGTATATGCCATGTATTTGAAATACTACAATTTTGGCCGTATTCAATATATTTCAATAAATAAATGAATATATATATATATATTTTTTTATTTATATATATTTATATTTATTTTAAAATGTATTTTATTGAACACGACCAGAATTGTATTTCAAATATATTTTTCTTCCATATGGGTTAAAAAAGTGTGTCCAGTGCCACATTTGGCCATTTTGACCCTAAAGCCTTAGGGTCAAAATGGCAAAAAAAGGTCAAAGGTGGCACTGGACACACTTTTTTAACCCATGTGGAAGAAAAATATATTTGAAATATATTTTAAAAATATTCTTCCCAAATATATTGACCTATATTTGAAATGTTACAATTTTGGACATATTTAATATATTTAAAAAAAACTAAAAAAATAAAATAATAATTATTATATATATAGGTCCAAATTTCGAACGAAAAATCGTTTGGAAATCGACCCATGTATGGCCGGCCTAAGGCAGCAATATCACCTTAGCACAGGAATACAGATTACCCCTCCCACTAGACTCGTACACTTTTCCGAACATAGAAGGGAGGGGTTCTGTAGTGCTCAGAGATAACTAGAAACAATGTAACTAAAAAGAGTTCAGCACAGGAAGAAACCAGCTGCCAAAATTTCTGGCAGGACCACCAGGTAAAGACCAAACACGTTCATCGTTTGTTGTTCGGGTTTGCATACTCTTTCATCTGGAGTCTGTTTTGCGTTTGGACAATTTGAAGACAGTGAGGGTTGTGCGATAGGAGTTCATTTTAAAAAGAATATTTGTCCATTGGCAAACATAGTGTGAGGACTTGTTGTACCAGCCTTCATGGATCTCTGAAATAATATTGTATGTCATGGCCAGGGACGGACTGACCATTCGAGCACTCGGGCGCTGCCCGAGGGCCCGGGGTCAGTAGGGGGCCCCATGAGATGCCCCTGGTACCTCTCATTGGCTTTTTCATAGGCTTTTTTGGGTGTTGGCGATGACACAGGGGCCCCATGATCCCCTATTACCCAAGGGCCCCATGAGTTGTCAGTCCGCCCCTGGTCATGGCCGTAGGTAGTACAACTCAAGGGCAATGTTCTTGGAAGCTGGAAACCAAAATTTAAGGAGCCTGGCTCACTCGGTATAGACCTTTGAGAGTTGGGTGCTGAAGTGACCAAGTGGCGCCATTACTCATGGGTCAAAACAAAAATAGGTGTCACCAGCACTGCAACCCAAGCTTTTATGAGTGATGACACCTGGGAAACCCTGATCAAGGCAGCGTTGACCTAAATTTCAAGAAGCCTGGCCCTCACCATGAAGTTTACAGAACTATCAGGGTTGATCAATTAAATGGATTGTGCCATTACTCACAGTTTAAATTCATCTAACGTCCAATACAAGCTTTCATTAGTTATGACAAATGTGATATCTTAGAGCTACCCAAGGATCAAGGCAATGGTGACCCAAATTTCAAGAAGTTTGGCCCACTCCAGACCTATGAAAGTTGACTGCTGAAGTGATCAATTAAATGGATGCTTTTTTGATATTCAGTTGTGTCACAAGTATCACGATTTGTCACATTTTTATGAATTAGCAGTATTATGTTAATTGGTTTTATCACTGTTATTTGGGTATATATTATGAATTGTATATTTTGGTATTTTTATCACAGATCTATTATGAGTTAATAGTATATGGGTATTTATTAGAAGTGTTTATGTAATTCTTCACTTATTGAATAATTTTTTAGATAATTTGGGAGCGCTTCACTATTTTAATGCACAAGATGTGATATCTTAGAGCTACCCAAGGACCACGGATCAAGGCAATGGTGACCCAAATTTCAAGAAGCTTGGCCCACTCCAGACCTATGAAAGTTGAGTGCTGAAGTGACCAATTAAATGGATGCTGCCATCAGGCACAATTTATATGAAAGTAATGTTCAATACAAGCTTTCATTTCGATGTTCAAAAGGAAATGTAGGTTTCACCAAAACTGTAATAATGCTCAATAAAAACTTTTATAGATGACGACAAATAAGAACCACCTGGGGACCCCTGATCAAGGCAATAGTGACCCAAAATTCAAAGAAATTGGCCCACTCCAGACCTAGGAGAGTTGGGTGCTGAAGTGACCAATTAAATGGTTTGATTAGTGAGGACAGATACGAGCCACCTGAGAAACCCCGATCAAGGCAATGTTGACCCAAATTTCAAGGAACCTGGCCCACTCCATTAAGTGTCAAGAACTAAAAGAGTTGGGTCTGAAGTGACCAATTAAATGGATGCTGCCATCAGGTACAATTTATATGAAAATAATGTTCAATACAAGCTTTCATTAGTTATGACAAATGTGATATCTTAGAGCTACCCAAGGATCAAGGCAATGGTGACCCAAATTTCAAGAAGTTTGGCCCACTCCAGACCTATGAAAGTTGACTGCTGAAGTGATCAATTAAATGGATGCTGCCATCAGGTACAATTTATATGAAAATAATGTTCAATACAAGCTTTCATTAGTTATGACAGATGTGATATCTTAGAGCTACCCAAGGACCACGGATCAAGGCAATGGTGACCCAAATTTCAAGAAGCTTGGCCCACTCCAGACCTATGAAAGTTGAGTGCTGAAGTGACCAATTAAATGGACTGTGCCATTACTGACAGTTTTCTTTCCCCAGGTATCTCTGGATGTTTCCTTTTCTGAAAATTCCTTCTATTTTAGTCTTTTCCATTTCAGTGCTGTCTGTTATAATATTTAATATTTTACAAACCACTTCTTGCAGGTTTTCTCCCTTAGAGTTCTCTGGGACCCCACGTATCATGATGTTTCTCCTCCTGTCTCTATTTTCTTGTATCTCAGCTTTATATTTCAATTTTTCTTGGGCTTTCCCTATGCTAATTATTACTTTTTCAAGCTCAGAGATAGCCTGGGTCTGATTTTTAACTTTCTCCTCCGTTTCCTCCACTCTCACCAGCAGGTGTCCCAGGTCACTTCGGATATTTACCATTTCTTGTTTTATTGTTTTCTCCAGTTCTTTAAACATTTCTGCCATTTCTTTTTTATTAGGTATTTGTAGATCTTTTTCCGTCTCTGTATTTCCTAATGCTTGCTGATTGCTGGTGTCCAGGCCTAATGATACTCTTGGGCTATTTTCCATGCTGAAATCAGCTTCTCCTCTTTCAGTCCTATTCTGGGATCTTTCTGGGGTTACGTTTCCTTGGGAGGTATATTTTTTAATTGTACCAGTCTGGGACCCTTTAAGCCCACTTCCTTTTACACTTTTATTTTTCATTTTCTCTGTAACTTTTGTTCTTTGCTCTTCTATTATAAAATTCCTGGATTTAGGGGGGATAGAGAATCAAAGGTCTTGTATACTAGTCTCTGCACTATTCCCCGGCTGGTCTTTTTGGGCTGTTCTGTCCTCAAATCTTTTCCACCTTTTTTGCAGTCGCCGGGGTCCCCCCTTTCACTTACCCCCTGCTACCCTTTAGGGAGCCATGTAATGCATCACAGTTAGGGTATAGAAGATTTCAACTTAAAGTCACTCACCCTCCTCGTATGTTTCCTCCAGTGGCCCCGCTGTTTGCTCTCTCCTTCAGGTCACATAGGGTCTTTATTCAAGGAGAAGGGGGGGGGGGGACCCTCCAGAGTCTCTTTGATCTTCAATTTACCAGGGCTCAGTGAATATCTTCTTATCTTGCTTTATGCCCTGGGGGTCTCGGGGGAATAGAGGGAGAATGCACCGATCCCCAGCCGACAGGACCGTTCTGCTCTCTCACCGCAGAACGCCGGCCGGCCGGCTTCCCGAACTCCCAGGCGTGCTTTGCGGTCGGTCACGTGCTCGCGCCGACTTCCCAGCATCCAACCGCTCTCTCACCGCTATTCACCAGCCACTCTCCTCTCTCCCCCCGCACACCTCCGCTTTCCGTCCCGGGGAGCCGCCAGGCCAGGGTAAGAGGCAAGCCACCAGGCTATCTACATATCTCGGGGGGATCACAGGGGACCTGGGGAGGTCAGGACACGGAGCTCCGTCAGAGAGCTCCTACATTGAGCTCTCCTCCGCCGCCATACTCAGGCTCCGCCCCGAACCGCACCATCTGCGATTCTACTCTCTATAGACGCTGAAAAAGCGTTTGATAGAGTGATTTGGAGATTCATGATGGATACGTTGGAAGTCATGGGAATTGGGCCCAAGATGAGAGAGTGGATAGGAAAGTTGTATAGATACCCCTCTGCAGTTGTTGTGGTGAACGGGGAGAGGTCAGAACCCATTGAGATGTCAAACGGTACAAGACAGGGATGTCCACTGTCCCCATTGTTGTATGTTGTATTACTAGAACCACTTCTGTCAACAATACGGCTAAATAGAGATATAAAGGGAATTCAGATAGGGGACACGGAACATAAAGTCGCCGCTTTTGCTGACGACTTGCTGTTCTACGTGAGAAACCCCAGGATGACACTGCCAAACCTAATGAAGCTATTGAAGGAGTATGGAGAATTGTCAAATTTAAAGATAAATCCAACAAAAACGGAGATTCTAAATATAAATATTTCAAAAAATGAAAAAGAAAAAATACAAAAGGAATTTCCCTTTAAATGGAAAGATAGAGATATAAAATACTTAGGAGTAAATCTCACAGCTTCATATAAACACCTTTACAAATTAAACTATATTTCACTGATTAATGAGATTAGAGAGGAGCTAAAAATATTGCAAGAGGGAACCCCGACATTGATAGGTCGTATTAACCTAGTAAAAATGATAATAGTACCAAAAATCATGTATAGATATCAAATGATACCAATTAAACTCCCAGAGACCTTTTTTAAGTTAATTAAGAAACTGATAACAAAATACATATGGAGGAATAAAAAACCAAGATTGTCATATGAGTTGTTGAGTAGGAGGAAAGAAAGAGGTGGTTTAGGGCTTCCAGATTTTAAAAGATACTATAAAGCTGTAATATTGGCTAGAACTATAGACTGGACACAGAACTATAAAAAAAGTTGGGTGAGGATAGAGAATGAACTTAGTGGAATAGATTTGGGTAAAGTGATATGGATACCAACACAGTATAGGGGCCTAAATGATAATGTAAATACATACACTTTGAATGTTTTAAAAATTTGGGATAACTTACACAAAAGTTTGAAATGGTCTTTTAATTCAACACTAATTTCACTAAAAAACACGGAGTTTTTCCCCCCTGGTAGAGAAGAAATAGGAGGTAGGTGGTTTAAAAAGGAAGAGGTTCAATTAAGAGATATTTTGGTGGGGGATAAAATAGGATCATTTGGGGAATTGAAAAAAAAAGAGGGTGAGATTTTCACTAAATTAGACAAGTGGCGGTATTTTCAATTGAAGAGTTTTGTTGGAAGCTTGCCAAAACCTTTAAGGACAAGAGACAATTGGAACTTGTTTGAAAAGGTTTTGGGCACACAAGGTGACGGGAAACACGGGATTGCTAAGGTATATAAAATACTCACAGAACTAGATATAAATACAAAGCCAACATATATAATAAAATGGGAAACTGACATGGGAAGTGTGATAGATGAGGAGAAGCAGAGGAGAATATATAGATTAACCCACGAAAACATTTCTATGAGAGAAGTAGAGATGAACTATAAGTGTTTGACAAGATGGCACATTACACCAATTGTTGAAAATAAGATGTGTAAAGAGAGTTCACCGTGGTGCTGGAGGGGATGTGGTGAAATGGGTACAACATATCACATATGGTGGGGTTGCCCAAAAATTCAGTTATTCTGGAAGACAATAACCCACTTGATAAGAAAAATAACAGAAATAGATATTGGATTAGACCCAGAAGTGTGTATTTTACATAACATGGACATATCAGTCAATAAATATAAAAAATCAGGGATATGGTGCTACATTAATGCTGCAAAAGCTCTGATACCCAGGTTTTGGAAGCAAATAGAAGTACCGAGGGTAGAAGACTGGGTAGAAGAAGTTGAGCAGATTAAAAAGATGGAAAGGTTGTGCCATGTCCAGGAAGATAGGATGGAGATTTATAATAGGAAATGGGAGAATTGGGAAAAAGCTAAGTTATATACGAAATATAGGAAAGATTAAAGAAAATAATAGGAAAACTGCACTTGCTGAGATAAAATGATGCAGAGAAAAGGAAAAGTAGGAAGATGGGATTTGGGTGAGGGTGGTGGAGGGGGGGGGGAAATTTGGAATAAAGTAAATAAAGTAGAAATGTTGGATACTATGGTGTATATTTATATGTTTGTATATCATGATGTTGAAAAGTATTTAAAATGAAAATCAATAAATATTTAAATTATAAAAAAAAAAAAGAACTAAAAGAGTTGGGTCTGAAGTGACCAATTAAATGGATGCTGCCATCAGGTACAATTTATATGAAAATAATGTTCAATACAAGCTTTCATTAGTTATGACAAATGTGATATCTTAGAACTACCCAAGGATCAAGGCAATGGTGACCCAAATTTCAAGACGCTTGGCCCATTCCAGACCTATGAAAGTTGAGTGCTGAAGTGACCAATTAAACGGATGCTGCCATCACGCACAATTTATATGAAAGTAATGTTCAATACAAGCTTTCATTTTGCAGTTTAAAGGAAATGTATGTGTCACCAAAACTGTAATAATGCTCAATACAAACTTTTATAGTTGACGACAAATAAGAACCACCTGGGGACCCCTGATCAAGGGAATAGTGACCCAAAATTCAAGGAAATTGGCCCACTCCAGACCTAGGAGAGTTGGGTGCTGAAGTGACCAATTAAATGGTTTTATTAGTGATGACAGATGCGAGCCACCTGAGAAACCCTGATCAAGGCAACGTTGACCCAAATTTCAAGGAACCTGGCCCACTCCATTAAGTGTCAAGAACTATAAGAGTTGGGTCTGAAGTGACCAATTAAATGGACTGTGCCATTGCTCATAGTTTAAATTAAAATAATGCTCAGTGCAAACTTTCATTATTCACGACAGATGTGATATCTTAGAGCCACCCGAGGAACCCTGATTAAGATAACAGCTACCAAAAATTTAAGGAGCCCGGCCCACTCCAACTGTCAGACCTTTAGGAGATGGGTGCTAAAGTGACCAAGTATACAGATGGTGCCATTACTCATGGGTCAAAACAAAAGTAGGTGTCACCAGCACTGCAACCCAAGCTTTTATGAGTGATGACACCTGAGAAACCCTGATCAAGGCAGCGTTGACCCAAATTTCAAGGAGCCTGTCCCTCACCATGAAGTGTATAGAACTATAAGGGTTGATCAATTAAATTGATTGTGCCATTACTCAGTTTAAATTCATCTAATGTCCAATACAAGCTTCCATTAGTTGACCCAAATTTCAAGGAACCTGGCCCACTCCATTAAGTGTCAAGAACTATAAGAGTTGGGTCTGAAGTGACCAATTAAATGGATGTTGCCATCGGGCACAATTTATATGAAAATAATGTTCAATACAAGCTTTCATTAGTTATGACAGATGTGATATCTTAGAGCTACCCAAGGACCACGGATCAAGGAAATGGTGACCCAAATTTCAAGAATCTTGGCCCACTCCAGACCTATGAAAGTTGAGTGCTGAAATGACCAATTAAATGGACTGTGCCATTACTGACAGTTTAAATCAAAATAATGCTCAGTGCAAGCTTTCATTATTCACGACAGATGTGATATCTTAGGGCCACCCGAGGAACCCTGATTAAGATAACAGCGACCCAAAATTTAAGGAGCCCGGCCCACTCCAACTGTCAGACCTTTAAGAGATGGGTGCTAAAGTGACCAAGTACACAGATGGTGCTATTAGTTACAGTTTAAAAGAAATGTCATGGTCACCAGCACTGCACTAATGCTCAATAGAAAACTTTATATGTGGTGATCAATATGAGTCACCTGAAAATGCCTGATCAAGGCAACATTGACCCAAATTTCAAGGATTCTGACCCACTCCAGACCTATGAGGGTTGAGTGCTGAAGTGACCAATCAAATGGATTCTGCCGTTACTCACAGTTTGAATTAAAATGATGCTCAACACAAGCTTGTATAACAAGATTTTATTAGTCACCACAAATGTGATATTTCATAGCCACCTGAGGATCCTTGATGAAGGCAACCGTGACCCAAAGTTCAAGAAGCCTGGCTCACTCCAGACTTAGGAGAGTTGGGGGTTGGTTGAAGTGACCAATTACATTCATGGAGCCATTACTCACAGTTTACATTTAAATCATGCTCAATACAAGTTTTTATTAGTCACAACAGATGTGACATCTTAGAGACACCTGAGGACCCCGGATCAAAGCAACGGTGACCCAAAGTTCAAGGTGTCTGGCTCACTCCAGACCTATGAAAGTTGGGTGTTGAAGTGACCAATTAAATGGATGAAGCCATCACTCACAGTTGAAATTAAAATAAAGCTCAAAGCAAGCTATCATTATCATGGGACATGTGACATTTTAAAGCCACCTAAGAACCCCTGATCAAAGCAACAGTGATCCAAAATTCAAGGAGTCTGGCTCACTCTAGACCTATGAAAGTTGGGTTTTGAAGAGACCAACTAAATGGAGGGTGCCATCACTCACATTGGAAATTAATATACAGCTCAATGCAAGCTTTAATTAGTTATGAGAGATGTGACATCTTAGAGACACCCAAGAACCCATGATCAAAGCAACAGTGATCCAAAATTCAAGGAGCCTGGCCAACTCTGGACCTATGTGAGTTGTGGGTTGAAGTGGCCAATTAAATGGATGGAGCCATTACTCACAGTTTAAATTGAAATCATGCTCAATACAAGCTTTTATTAGTCACAACAGATGTGACATCTTAGAGACACCTGAGGATCCCTGATCAAAGCAACAGTGACCCAAAATTCAAGGAGCCTGGCCAACTCTGGACCTATGAGAGTTGGGTCCTGAAGTGACCATTTAAAGGTATGGTGCCAATACTCAGTTAATATTAAATAAATAATTAGTGCATTTAGTAGTCACGACAGATGTGATATCTTAGATCCACCCCGAGGACTCCTGATCAAAGCAACTGTGACCCAAAACTCAAGGAGCCTGGCCCACACCAAAACCCCTTGAGGTTTGGGAGCTGAAGAGGTAAATTAAATACATGGTGTCATTGAGCATACTCTGAATTAAAATAATGCTCAATACCAGCTTTTGTTAGTCACAATAGATGTGATATTTCAAAGCCATCCGAGGACCCCTGATCAAAGGCAATGATGACCCACAATTCAAGGGGCCCACTCAATAAAGTGTCAGAACTTTGAGAGCTGGGTGCTGAAGTGACCAAGTATACAGATGGTGCCACTGCTTCCATTTTAAAGTAAAAGTAATTGTCACCAGCAATACAAGCTTATATTAGTGACGACTGGTGTGAGCCACCTGAGATCCTCTGATCAAGCCAACATTGACCCAAATTTCTAGGAGCCTGACCCACTCCATTAAGTGTCCAGAACTATAACATTTGGGTCCTGAAAGGCCCAAATAAATGGATGGTGCCATTACTCACAGTTTATATTAAAATAATGTTCAATACAAGCTTTCATTGGACCCAACAGCTACCCAAGTACCCCTGATGGGTGCTGAAGTGGCCAATTAATTAGATGGTGTCATTACTCACAATTTAAATTAATGTAAATACGTCACGCAGATATGATATCTTGGAGCCACTTGAGAACCTCTAACCAAGGCATGGATGACCCAAAATCCAAGGAGCTTGACCCACTCTAGTCAGCTCTGAGGAAAGGGAAACGCGTCAGCAGGCTGACCACACCACCAGTCGGACACTCTGCCACCAATTCGCCCATCACTGTGGCTTTATAGGCTTTTATATGCGCTAATTTTATGTTTTTTTTGTCCTTTTTAAAATTTTAATAAACCTTGGATAATGCGCTAGGTGTTTGTTTGCTTTTTTTCTTGACCCACTCCAGACCTATGAGAGTTGGGTGCTGAAGTGACCAATTAAATGGATGGTGCCATTACTCACAGTTTATATTAAAATAATGTTCAGTACAAGTTTTCATTGGACCCAACAACTACCCAAGGACCCCTGATAAGTGCTGAAGTGACCAATTAAATGGATGGTGCCATTACTCACAATTTAAATTAATGTAAATACGTCACGACAGATGTGATATCTTGGAGCCACTTGAGAACCTCTAATCAAGGCATGGATGACCCAAAATCCAAGGAGCTTGACCCGCTCCAGTCAGCTCTGAGGAAAGGGAAACTCGTCAGCAAGCCGACCACACCACCAGTCGGACACTCTGCCACCAATTCGCCCATCACTGTGGCTTTATAGGCTTTTATATGCGCTAATTTTATGTTTTTTGTCCTTTTTAAAATTTTAATAAACCTTGGATAATGCGCTAGGTGTTTGTGTGCTTTTTTTCTTGACCCACTTCAGATCTATGAGTGTTGGGTGCTGAAGTGACCAATTAAATGGATGGTGCCATTACTCACAATTTAAATTAATGTAAATACGTCACGACAGATGTGATATCTTGGAGCCACTTGAGAACCTCTAATCAAGGCATGGATGACCCAAAATCCAAGGAGCTTGACCCACTCCAGTCAGCTCTGAGGAAAGGGAAACGCGTCAGCAGGCCAACCACACCACCAGTCGGACACTCTGCCACCAATTCGCCCATCGCTGTGGCTTTATAGGCTTTTATATGCGTTAATTTTATGTTTTTTGTCCTTTTTAAAATTTTAATAAACCTTGGATAATGCGCTAGGTGTTTGTGTGCTTTTTTTTCTTGACCCACTCCAGACCTATGAGAGTTGGGTGCTGAAGTGACCAATTAAATGGATGGTGCCATTACTCACAGTTTGCATTAAAACAATAAATAAATCAATATACGGTATCCCCTTAAACAATGTACTACAAAATCCCACAACGCATGTAAACACTTTTACCCCAAAAAGTGTAATGATCTAATAAAATAATATGCTTATAACAAAACCAAAACAATGCCAAAAATACCCAATACAAAATACCCAAATCCTGATATCTGAAAATGTCCTTCCAAGTAAATAAAGTCACTCAAAAATAAAAGTCATTCATAAGTTCAAAGAAAAACCTCCATGTTGAGAAACAGCCTTCAGTAAGACTTCTGGGACAAAAACCAAATACAAAAACCCACAGGGCTTGTAATCATCAAGGCAGGATGATGTCCACCACAGAGATCCTCACAGCCCCTTAGATACACTCCTCTCTAAACACCAGTCTCCATACTCCAAAAAACGATGCCCACCAGATATATGGAATAAGTAATAGTGTAAATCCGCATATAACCTTTAAATAATACTTTATTTATATGCTTACATGATTTTCATCTTTAAAATTGCCATTGAAACAAAACCCTAACAGTAATACCTCTGGAGATCCTCTGAAGCACTCCTCTTGTGTATAAGATCGGACTTTCCAGGATCCAAAATGGCCGCTCGGTCACTTACGGTTCTGCTGTGCGTCTGACGTCACTTCCCTTGACGCGTTTTGTCATTGGACTTAATCATAAGGGATCTTAATTATGATTATTATTATTATACAGTATTTATATAGCGCCAAAGGGTATGCTCAGCGCTGTACAGTAGCAAGGGGGGACAGAACATGAGAGAAGACAGTAACAATACAATACACGAGGGGTGCGAGGGCCCTGCTCTTTCGAGCTTACAATCTAGGAGGGAGGGGAAGGTGGTACAGGAGGAAGCAGCTGTGGGGGTGGAGTGGCTGGAGGAGTGGAGGAGGTTAGTTGTTAGGTGAGGTCGGGTGTTAGGTGAGGTTGGGGTAGGCTTCCCTGAAGAGGAGGGTTTTCAGGGTGCGCCTGAAGGTGAGGAGGGTAGGTGACAGTCTGATGGATTGGGGTAGGAAGTTCCAGAGGATGGGGGAAGTCCTGGAGAAGTCCTGTAATCGGGCGTGGGAGGAGGAGACCAGGGAGCTGGAGAGTAGGAGGTCCTGTGAGGAGCGGAGGGCATGGGTATGGTAGTATTGGGGTATCAGGTCGGTGAGGTAGTTTGGGGCAGCGTTGTGAATGGCTTTGTAGGTCAGGGTTAGCAGCTTGAACTTGATGCGTTGGGCGATCGGGAGCCAATGAAGGGATTGGCAGAGGGGGGAGGCAGATGTGGAGCGGTTGGTGAGGTGGATGAGTCTAGCCGCTGAGTTCAGGATAGACTGGAGTGGGGATAGCGTTCGTTTGGGTAGGCCAGTGAGGAGGGAGTTGCAGTAGTCCAGGCGTGAGATGATGAGGGAATGTACGAGTTGTTTGGTGGTGTCTGGGGTGAGGAATGTGCGTATCTTGGAGATGTTGCGGAGGTGGAGCCTGCAAGATCTAGATAGCAGTTGGATGTGGGGTAGGAAGGAGAGGTGGGAGTCCAGGGTGACACCCAGGACTTTGGCGTGTGGGGTGGGACGAAACACGTCAAGGGAAGTGACGTCAGATGCACAGCGGAACTGGAAGTGACTGAGCAGCCATTTTGGATCCTGGAAAGTCCAATCTAATACACAGGAGGAGTACTTCAGAGGATCTCCAGAGGTATTACTGTTAGGGTTTTGTTTCAATGGCAATTTGAAAAATGAAAATCATGTAAGCATATAAATAAAGTATTATTTAAAGGTTATATGCGGATTTACACTATTACTTATTCCATATATCTGGTGGGCATCGTTTTTGGAGTATGGAGACTGGTGTTTAGAGAGGAGTGTATCTAAGGGGCTGTGAGGATCTCTGTGGTGGACATCATCCTGCCTTGATGATTACAAGCCCTGTGGCTTTTTGTATTTGGTTTTTGTCCCAGAAGTCTTTTTGAAGGCTGTTTCTCAACATGGAGGTTTTTCTTTGAACTTATGAATGACTTTTATTTTTGAGTGACTTTATTTACTTGGAAGGACATTTTCAGATATCAGGATTTGGGTATTTTTTATTGGGTATTTTTGGCATTGTTTTGGTTTCGTTATATGCATTAAAACAATGCTCAATACAAGTTTTCATTAGTTGCGACAGATGTGGTATCTTAGATCCACCTGAGGAACCCCAATCAAGGCTTGCAGCTGTGCTACACGTTGACCGAACCTCAATATGTATCGGTTAATGCTGGATTCAGGATACCCCACAGATAACAAATATTGAATGCCATGATATATTGTCGTTTTTTTTCCAAAGGTATCTCTCAAAACATAACAGAAAGTGACAATAGATTAATTTTCAATTAAGTCCCCATCACACCATTTCACGTAATCCTCTTTTATGAGAGTTTGAAAGAAGTCTCTGACTGGAACGTCGGTATCAGCTGAATAAAAACGCCGCCTTCAAGTCCCGGCCTTATTTGGAGCTTTAATTCTATAATCCTCTTACAGAATGAATATTACATTTCCTCGGCTGCTTACAGTTTGGATTTTTTTTTTTTGTTGTCATTTCGATACAATGAAACATACGCCAAGGATAATTTTATCAGAAGTAGCCATTTCCAGCAACTCGTCACAACACTATGGTTCTGCCATTCAAAATATTGGCAGCCTTGCAAAAATTTGTGAAAAAAAAAAAAATAGTTCTTACGGAAATGTGTAATCTTTGATTTCCATGACATCAAGGTGCCTGAAGAAAATAAGTTTTGGATCATTGGTTCGAGGTTGACTGAAGCATTCTTTTTGCTCTCCTTCGTTGGAATTAAGTGTCCACGTTGACCGGGTGCTTGGTGCCGACACGAGGGAAGATCCACCAGACCGAGCGCAGGAAACATGGTATGCGTGGTTTGGTCCGTCTGTTGACTTATCCTGCCATGGCAGAACAGCTGTAAGGGTTTCCCAGCATGCACTGCGGAACGACGTAGAAGAAATGCAGAATAGTATTGGGTCTAGAGCACTGTTGAGGTACCAAAGCGGCAGCGATAAGTAGGTCTTCAGCAAGGTGTAGACCTTAAGGATGTGTGTGTTCCAGTTGTCTATGTAGATCTGCATGAGTGATGAGGCGGTATCGGGAAAATTGCACAGGAAAAACGCCACCACTACAGCCCCTGGAAGAAAGGAAATTCGTTAGTACTCAGCTAAAAAAAAGCAATATATTATTATTATACAGGATTTATGGCGCCAACAGTTTGCTCAGCGCTTTACAATATAACGGGAGACAATACAGCAACAATACAGTTCAATAAAAGAGGGAAAGGAGGGCCGTGATCCTGGGAGCTTACAATCTAGGAGGGAGGGGCTCCAAAAGGTAGTAACTGTGGGGGATGGACTGGTTGGAAGAGTAGAAGATTCCATTATTAGCTGAGGACAGGATAGGCTTCCTTGAAGAGATAGGTTTTCAGAGATCGCCTAAAAGTGAGCAGAGTAGGCGATAGTCTGATAAATTGAGGTAGGGAGTTTCAGAGGATGGGGGAAGCTCTGGAAAAGTCCTGGAGATGAGCATGGGAGGAGGAGACAAGGGAGCTAGAGAGCAGGAGGTCTTGCGAGGAACGGAGAGTACGGTTTGGGTGATATTTAGAGACAAGATCGGTGATGTAATTTGGGGCAGAGTTATAAATGGCTTTATACAGTATTGTTAATGTTTTGAATCTTATCCGTTGGGCAATGGGAAGCCAGTGGAGGGATTGGCAGAGAGGGGTGGAGGACACTGAGTGGAGGACAGTGGAAGGATTGGCAGAGAGGGGTGGAGGACACTGAGTGGAGGCCAGTGGAGGGATTGGCAGAGAGGGGTGGAGGACACTGATTGGGGGCCAGTGGAGGGATTGGCAGAGAGGGGTGGAGGACACTGATTGGGGGTCAGTGGAGGGATTGGCGGAGAGGGATGGAAGACACTGAGTGGAGGCTAGTGGAGGGATTGGCAGAGAGGGGTGGAGGACACTGAGTGGAGGCTAGTGGAGGGATTGGCAGAGAGGGGTGGAGGACACTGAGTGGAGGCTAGTGGAGGGATTGGCAGAGAGGGGTGGAGGACACTGAGTGGGGGCCAGTGGAGGGATTGGCAGAGAGGGGTGGAGGACACTGATTGGGGGCCAGTGGAGGGATTGGCGGAGAGGGATGGAAGACACTGAGTGGAGGCTAGTGGAGGGATTGGCAGAGAGGGGTGGAGGACACTGAGTGCTAGTGTGGGGTTCTGATGCTGCAATCCTATAGCCCCCTTATAGAGCTTCTTTTTTTGGGGGGGCAGGGAAGATTTTTGCTGACACATAATGCTCTTACAGTTTTGGGGGGTGCCATTTGGCATCTTTGCCCTGGGCACTAGATGAGCTTGTCCCCGCACTGTTTGCCTTTGTTTGGGTGATGGGGGGTACTTGCATACTGCCCCTTCCTGGCCATCAAGACTGCATTAGATGGTCCCTACTGTCTAACTTGCAGTAGCCGTACATATCCAGGCTGTGCTTAATGAATGGTCTGTTTTTCTCAGTCCAGCTGTCAGGACCGGGATCAGAACCCATGACCTCTGCTGCATCCAGCAGTCACTCTCCTTACTGAGCCACCTGAGATACTGGACACCATTCTGTCTAAACCCTTGGATAATATTGCCTCGTACCTTGTTTCTTTTGAACCTTGAACCTTCTTGCTCCTCCCATGAACTTCCTATTTAAGCCATGCCTTTGCACTTCCTGTTTGACAAATTATTGTGCCCTTTTCCAGGCAATATCTTGCGCCTTTGCATACCTGCAGCCAGGGGCGGACTGATCATTTGGAAATGCTCGAGGGCCCGGGGTCAGTAGGGGGCCCCATGAGATGCCGATGATACCTTTTTCATAGGCTTTTTTGAGTTTGGGCAAGGACACAGGGGCCCCATGATCCCCTACTGCCTGGGTGTCCCATGAGTTGTCAGTCTGCCCCTGCCTGCAGCTGTCCTTATCTCCACTACCACTCATTACTAACGTTTGGCTTGACTATGCTTCTGCTTGATCCCAACCAGCCAATAAATATGACTGACCTTGTTTACAGATTATGCTTCTGCTTGATCCCTACTTGCTATATCTGCTACTGGACCCCGGCTTGCCCACCTCCTGGTGGGGCGAATCTGAGGACCTCAACCAGTTACTAACATGTAGCAAAACCCATCGCCACCATTAGGAGCTCTGGTGAATACCGGTTACTGCTTAGACCTTGCACATTGGCTGAATTTGGGTCGGTGATCTTCTTGTGTACTTATCCTGCTGGTCATTGGGCGTTTCCCTACTGGTCTCCAAGCCTGACCCCTGACTGTGACACCAGCTCTCCGAGTTAGGTCCTAAATAACTGAAATAAAGCATGGATACTAATCATATTTCTTGAATAATACATGGCCTACAATCAGTGGTGTATTTAGTTGTTGTGCTGCCCCCCTAGGCAACACTAAAATTGTGCAAACCCCCCAACCACCCCAGGCTTCGCCGCCACCACCACTCTTTGCCAACCACCCCCCCGTCTCTAGGCCCACCACTGGCACACTCCTCCAAACACACCTTCTCCCCCCAGGTCCCACCACCACTCTTCCTCTGCTGAACCAATGCCTACCCCTGTCATTAGTTCTCTCACTGGTTCTGGAAGTGTCCTCTACCACAGGATCTCTCGGTCTCTGCTAGTCTCTCCTCTCAGGACCAGGGGTGGACTGACTATTTGGAAAATCAGCACTGCCCGAGGGCCCAGGGTCAGTAGGGGGCCCTATGAGATGCCCCTGGTACCATTTTCATAGGCTTTTTTGAGCTTGGGCAAGGACACAGGGGCCCCATGATCCCCTATTGCCCGGGGGCCCCATGAGTTGTCAGTTTGCCGCTGCTCAGGACTGAACCTGCTTACTCCATCCTGCCACATCCTCCCAGGAGCCTCTCATGGGTCAGTCTGCGCCTGCTCACCAGGCCCCTTCTTCCAGGGGGCGGCGCTGCCCCCCCCTAAAAATTGCCAACGTAGACAAACACCTTGTTTGCCTCGCGGTAAACACGCTGCTGCCTACAATAGATTATAACACTTTGACATCAACTTAGATTTTCTGGACATTTTTAAAAAGTTGTAAAGCAACTAGCGTCCTTATAAACAAAGCCCAGTGCACCTACCCATCAGCTGACGGGCCTTCTTTTCTGAAAGCGGACGGCTTTGAGGTTGAGTTACGCTCTTGGAAGAAAACCGCCAATGCGTTCTTGTTAGGCCAATCTTCTCCCTCTGGCGATGGTTGATACTGAGGTGGTGGTAGATCAGCACGTGGAAGATCATGATGGTAACCAGGGGCACTACAAAGTATAGGATGCTCCGAATTTGCAGGATACTCTTGTATATAATGTAGGGTTTTGGTTCCAGCATCTCACACACGGTGGAATCAAGTACCACTTCCTCTTGGGTGGTGGCTGTATAGTCCAAAATACAGGCTGCAGACTCTCCATACACTAAAGCCACAGGAATAGTGCTGATAAATGATAAAATCCAGATAAAGGCCAACAAATACGCCATGCGAGATTTCCGTAGCCCAGTAATGGACCACATAGGATGGCATATGGCAAAGTACCTCTCGGAAGTAAAGGCGATAATGGTCCAACTGGTGGTAGCACAGTAGACATGCCGGATCATGAAGTACAATTTGCACACAGAGTCAGAGAGCGTCCAAGGGTAATATTGCCAGAAATATCGGTAAAGAGTCACCGGGATTGTAAAGAGCAACAAGATGTCTGCCAAGGCCAAACTCAAGAGGTAGAACCGAACTGCGCTCACTTTCATCCTTCCATTTCTCATGAGCGTAAGGATGCTAATACCGTTGGCCAAAATACCAAATAAGAAGAGTAAGCTACAAAAGACGGTGGCGGGTATGGCCACATAATTAGGCTCCTGCTTTTGGGCTCCAATGAAAAGGTGGTTTAACGTCCCACGGGTACGGTTGAAGGCCACGCCATCGTTCCACGAAGACTCATTTTCGAAGTTGAGGTGGTTCTGACATTCGTTTAAAACACGTGTCTTCGAGTGGTTCATTGCAGAAGCTCAAATTCAGAAGGTTGAATGCTAAACAAGGAGAGAAAATATTAATTAGCACAAAAGAAGCTACATTAGTGCGCAGTAAGTACACTCTGATTGCGCTCTTCAGCCGTAAGTGATGGTCACTAATTGAAAGTTTAAACAATGGTCAATGATTACGTGAATTGATTTTTTTTTTTTTCCTGTCATGCAAACCCTTGATAAGCCCAGTCATTTAGTGGCTGAGTCAGTCAAGCACCATTACAGAAGAGAGGTGAATGCGAAATATATTAAGGTCACCACTGAATATACAGTATGAAATCTTCAGATCATGGCATGCATTAATAAACACACTAAAATCACAATCATTGCTTACTTAGGGTAATATTCATCTATTAGTTAAAGATAGTTATGTAGAGGTTGTATAATAAATTACCATATCACCCAGTAGATGGCCTCCATTCAGTAGCCAAAAAAGACATGCACAAAAAGGGGGGTTGTGAAAAGAAATTCACAGAGAAAGTGGCTACATTATGAACAGAGTGTGACAATCAGAAAAATTTCCAAAAATTATGCTTTATTACATATACAAGTTTGACATTTGGGCAATCGCCCTGGTTTACCATCACCTCAGTATGAGACAATACACACAGACCTAAAACCATATAAAATGACACCAAGACCGGTCCAAATAATTGTGCAACAAAGACAGTGACTACTAGAGCCTAAAGTCTTTGTAGCACTGGTTCACAGGTGAACACTTCCCACAGGAGGTGTATGCAAAAATTATACCATAGGTATACCATGTGACATGTTGTAAATATGTAGACATGTTCTACTACCAAAATGGTTATATCCCAAGCAGGGAGTGTCAAAACATTACACTATAGATATAAAATATCACATGTATGCAGTGCAGCAAGCACAGTGTGCGTCAAAAAGAGAAGCATGCCTCTATGCCTATAAGAGACAAGAAAAAATGAATGTCATATATAAAATGCAGTACATTCCTATGCCGGCACATGTGGTTGGGGCCCATTCATCTGTAATATAAGCGACTGTTTCCTTAGGGCTCTTAAATGAGAATAAGCCCCATTTGTTACCAGGATGGAAGGACAGATGCAAATAGCAGAGCACTGCTTGAAATGGTTTCTTCACCACTATATGTGGACTACACACCACTTTCTGTAAGGAAAACAAGACAAATCCCAATAAATCTTCTGCCTGTTGAGATACACGTGGTATATCCTGTTTCCTATGAAAAGCAGCATGATGTCCCCATCCTGTAGTAAAACAAACAATATGTGGAAAGTCACTGGAAGAGATTTACTCTATGTAAGATGTATAGGTTATATCGATCACAGAGGACCATATAACTAGTGTCCTGTAACAGTCCACTCACCACCTGCGCAATGGATAGTAGGAGAGGAAAAGATGTCCTTCATAGGTACTGCCTTACAAGGCCAGAGAGGCCAGGGAACAACCGCTGACATCAGCCGATATACCGCGGGTTCCAGCCTCTTCTCGGCGCCTGTGCTGCTTAAGCCTGCCTCATGGCATGTGAAGATGGCTTCCTCCTTGTAGGTCAGCGTGCGTTCCACTTAGTGCGCATGACCGGAAGTGACGTATCTGACGTATGACGTCAACGCGTTTCGCCGATGGGCGTATCTCACTCAGCTTCGTCAGGATATTCATCTATGCCTACAATTATATATAACCGTGGTTTCCAAACTGTGGCTCAGAGGCCAGATGCGGCTCTTTGCTTGCCCTTGGGGCTCTATTGCTCCCGCTGGCACCAACAATGAGACACCATTCCTTTCCCTGACACCAACAGTAGGGCATTAATCCATTCATTGACACCAACAATGAGATACCATTCCTTTCCCTGACACCAACAGTAGGGCATTAATCCATTCATTGACACCAACAATGAGACACCATTCCTTTCCCTGACACCAACAGTAGGGCATTAATCCTATCGTTGACACCAACAATGAGACACCATTCCTTTCCCTGACACCAACAGTATGGCATTAATCCTATCACTGACACCAACAATGAGACACCATTCCTTTCCCTGACACCAACAGTATGGCATTAATCCTATCATTGACACCAACAATGAGACACCATTCCTTTCCCTGACACCAACAGTATGGCATTAATCCTATCACTGACACCAACAATGAGACACCATTGTGCGCATAATAATTTTGAGTATACATGCGTCCAGCATACATGTACCCTATTGGTTGCTATGACGCAGGCAGCCCCTGCTGCTCAGTTCCCCCTGGTTGCTAGGCCTCTGCCAACTAGTATCTTTGGTTTCCAGAACACAAGCATCCCAGTCCACCTTGCTTCCACGATTGCTAGGATGCAAGCGGCGCCTGCCCCCGTCACCTACCACCCTTGGTTGCTAAGGTGCAGATTGCCCCTGCCACCTAATTTCCTTGGTTGCCAGGATATAGGGGGCCTCTGCCACCCAGCTTCCTTCTTTTAAAGGCCTCATATGGCCCCCTACTGCCTAGAGCCCTTAGTAGCTAGGACATACACAGCCCCTGCTGCCAAGTGTCTCTGATTTCCAGGATAAAGGCAGCCCCTGCTGCCTATCACTCATGGTTGCTCGGTCACACGTTGTCTCTGTCACCTACCAACCTTGGTTGATAAGGCACAAATTGCCCCCGCTGCCTAACACACTCGGTTGCTAAGATATAGGTGTCTCTTGCTGCCTAACATTCATGGTTGCTAGGACACACGTTGCCCCTGTCACCTACTAACCTTGGTTGCTAAGGCACAAATTGCCACCGCTGCCTAACACGCTTGGTTGCTAAGATATAGGCGTCCCCTGCTGCCTAACACTCATGGTTGCTAGGACACGTTGCCCCTGTCACCTACCAACCTTGGTTGATAAGGCACAAATTGCCCCCGCTGCCTAACACACTCGGTTGTTAAGATATAGGCGTCCCTTGCTGCCTAACATTCATGGTTGCTAGGACACACGTTGCCCCTGTCACCTACCAACCTTGGTTGCTAAGGAACAAATTGCCACCGCTGCCTAACACGCTTGGTTGCTAAGATATAGGCGTCCCCTGCTGCCTAACACTCATGGTTGCTAGGACACATGTTGCCCCTGTCACCTATCAACCATGGTTGCTAAGGCACAAATTGCCCCCGCTGCCTAACACACTTGGTTGCTAAGATATAGGCGTCCCCTGCTGCTTACCATCCTTGGTGCTAGAATGCAATAAGCTCCTGCTGCCTACCATTCTTGGCTGCTAAAGCACAGGCAGCCCCTGCCACCTAGAGTCTTTGATTTCCACAGTGAAAGCTAGCATCCTTGGTTGCTAGGATGCAGGCTGCCCCATCACCTACCACCGTTTGATGCTAAGATGGAGACTGTTCCTTCTACCTATCATCCTTGGTTTCCAGGTAGCAGGGGCCCCCTGCCCGGCTAGCACCCTTCTTTGTGAAGTCTTGGGTGGCCTGTACCATCTACAGGGGTGTCAAACAGGCGGCCCTCCAGCTGTTGCGAAACTACAAGTCCCATCATGCCTCTGCCTTTGGGCGTCACGCTTGTAACTGTCCATCTTGCAACGCCTCATGGGACTTGTAGTTTGGCAACAGTTGGAGGGCCGCCAGTTTGACACCCGTGATTTGTAGCACCTTTGGCCACACGTGCCGAATGACTTTAATAGCAGAAATGACTTTCCGCACATATGCTGTCACTACACGTATGACTCATTCCGAGCCAACGTGTAGTCATTAGCGTGTTATGAGTGATGCAGACATTGCTAACCTCCCGGCCCTATGCAGAGGTGTAATAGAGTTCATTTACGCTCCACACATGTAAATATTGTACAAACATCCCAATGTAAGGACTAGAGATGAGCGAATCAAACTTGGCGAAGTGGAATTCGTTTCGAATATTAGGAAAAATTAGCAGACTTCGGATGCGCGAATCGAAATTTTTCCAAAAATGGCGGCGACATGTGTGGCGACAGAGCGGGGATCTCTGGGAAGGCGCGCAGACAAGGCGCGCTGACCCATAATGCATTAATTCATGACATGTGATCGCATTAGCCAATCAGCAGCCAGCCAGCCAGCACTGTGTAATGGTGGAGCTATAAATTGCGGCCATCTTACAATTCTCCATTTGCCTCCGGTCATTCAAGAGAGACAGACCTCTCTGTATTAGGGACAGAGTTAGGGCCACAGAGACTTTAGGGCCACAGAATCGTTACTTAGGGACACAGAATCGTTACTCAGGGACACAGAATTGTTACTCAGGGACACAGAATTGTTACTCAGGGACACAGAACTGTTACTCAGGGACACAGAATTGTTACTCAGGGACAGACACAGAATTGTTACTGAGGGACACAGAATTGTTACTGAGGGACACAGAATTGTTACTGAGGGACACAGAATTGATACTCAGGGACACAGAACTGTTACTCAGGGACACAGAACTGTTACTCAGGGACACAGAACTGTTACTCAGGGATGGACACAGAATTGTTACTGAGGGACACAGAATTGTTACTGAGGGACACAGAATTGTTACTCAGGGACACAGAATTGTTACTCAGGGACACAGAATTGTTACTCAGGGACACAGAACTGTTACTCAGGGACACAGAATTGTTACTCAGGGACAGACACAGAATTGTTACTGAGGGACACAGAATTGTTACTGAGGGACACAGAATTGTTACTGAGGGACAAAGAATTGTTACTCAGGGACACAGAATTGTTACTCAGGGACACAGAATTGTTACTCAGGGACAGACACAGAATTGTTACTGAGGGACACAGAATTGTTACTGAGGGACACAGAATTGTTACTGAGGGACAAAGAATTGTTACTCAGGGACACAGAATTGTTACTCAGGGACACAGAATTGTTACTCAGGGACAGACACAGAATTGTTACTGAGGGACACAGAATTGTTACTGAGGGACACAGAATTGTTACTCAGGGACACAGAACTGTTACTCAGGGACACAGAACTGTTACTCAGAGACACAGAATTGTTACTCAGGGACAGACACAGAATTGTTACTGAGGGACACAGAATTGTTACTCAGGGACACAGAACTGTTACTCAGGGACACAGAATTGTTACTCAGGGACACAGAACTGTTACTCAGGGACACAGAATTGTTACTCAGGGACACAGAATTGTTACTCAAGGACACAGAACTGTTAATCAGGGACACAGAATTGTTACTCAGGGACAGACACAGAATTGTTACTGAGGGACACAGAATTGTTACTGAGGGACACAGAATTGTTACTCAGGGACACAGAATTGTTACTCAGGGACACAGAACTGTTACTCAGGGACACAGAATTGTTACTCAGGGACAGACACAGAATTGTTACTGAGGGACACAGAATTGTTACTGAGGGACACAGAATTGTTACTGAGGGGCACAGAATTGTTACTCAGGGACACAGAATTGTTAGTCAGGGACACAGAATTGTTACTCAGGGACACAGAACTGTTACTCAGGGACACAGAATTGTTACTCAGGGACACAGAACTGTTACTCAGGGACACAGAATTGTTACTCAGGGACAGACACAGAATTGTTACTGAGGGACACAGAATTGTTACTGAGGGACACAGAATTATTACTCAGGGGCAGACACAGAATTGTTACTCAGGGACAGACACAGAATTGTTACTGAGGGACACAGAATTGTTACTGAGGGACACAGAATTGTTACTGAGGGACATAGAATTGTTACTGAGGGACACAGAATTGTTACTCAGGGACACAGAACTGTTACTCAGGGACACAGAATTGTTACTCAGGGACACAGAACTGTTACTCAGGGACACAGAATTGTTACTCAGGGACACAGAACTGTTACTCAGGGACACAGAATTGTTACTCAGGGACAGACACAGAATTGTTACTGAGGGACACAGAATTGTTACTGAGGGACACAGAATTGTTACTGAGGGACACAGAATTGTTACTGAGGGACACAGAATTGTTACTCAGGGACAGACACAGAATTGTTACTGAGGGACACAGAATTGTTACTGAGGGACACAGAATTGTTACTCAGGGACACAGAATTGTTACTCAGGGACACAGAACTGTTACTCAGGGACACAGAATTGTTACTCAGGGACACAGAACTGTTACTCAGGGACACAGAATCGTTACTCAGGGACACAGAATCGTTGAATTAAAGAGTATGTCAGACAACACGCAGAGGAGTGTCAGAGGAGGCCATGTTTTAGGAGCGAGCAGACGTGGCAGCAGAGGAAGGGGTCCGGGAGCAAGCCCACTGAAATCACGTGTCCTCGACCTGCCCCTGTCCTTTGGTGTTCCCTCACCAAGCGAAGTATCGCATGCTGTGGGCTCAGCCCCACTGTACAGTGAGGAAGAGCTAACAGAGGGCGGTCAGGAACGGGGGGAGACATCCGCCTCTTCAGCAGCCAGGCGAAGAAGTACTGGCGAGGAGAGTGGCTCGGTAGCCGGTCTAGAGACAGGTCTGTCTCCTGACCCACACGCAGCCGAGGGGGCTAGTAGTGAGGCGGAGACCCTAATTGATGATGATGAGGCTGATCGCACTTGGCAGCCTCGTCGTCATCAGGCTATTGCTTCCGCATCATCAGGAGAAGAGGGTGCCAGCTTGGCAGCGAGCAAAACAGTCGGTGGGTTGCCCAGGAGGCAGCAGGGTCGCAGCAGTGTCAGTGGAGGCAAACGGCCACGGAGTAGAGCACCAGCTCCACTGCAGCCTACCACCACGGCCAGTAGTGGTGCCGGTGTGCATGGAGGAAGTAGCAGTCAGCCAGTGAGGAGTAGCGGGGGCAAAGTTTCCTACTCGGCGGTGTGGCAATTTTTCGTCAAGCCGCCCGAGGAAGTAAACGTAGCCGTATGTCGACTATGTGGCCAGAAAGTCAAGCGTGGCCAGGGGGCCCATGTCTCCATCGCCACACTCTGCCATGTGCCACTTTCAGGTCTCCTCACACTGCTGGTGGGTTCCATTTTGTCATAGGGTGCTGGCAGATTACGGGCCTCCCATTGCTGCTGCCAGGCCCGTAATCTGCCATGGGCCCCTGTACCGCCTCCTCGTGCTGCTGCCAGGTCCAGAGTGTCTCATGGGTCCCTGTACGGCCTCCCATTGCTGCTGTCTCCATCGCCACACTCTGCCATTTGCCACTTTCAGGTCTCCTCACACTGCTGGTGGGTTCCATTTTGTCATAGGGTGCTGGCAGATTACGGGCCTCCCATTGCTGCTGCCAGGCCCGTAATCTGCCATGGGCCCCTGTACCGCCTCCTCATGCTGCTGCCAGGTCCAGAGTGTCTCATGGGTCCCTGTACGGCCTCCCATTGCTGCTGTCTCCATCGCCACACTCTGCCATTTGCCACTTTCAGGTCTCCTCACACTGCTGGTGGGTTCCATTTTGTCATAGGGTGCTGGCAGATTACGGGCCTCCCATTGCTGCTGCCAGGCCCGTAATCTGCCATGGGCCCCCGTACCGACTCCTCATGCTGCTGCCAGGCCCGTAATCTGTCATGGGCCCCTGTACCGCCTCCTCATGCTGCTGCCAGGTCCAGAGTGTCTCATGGGTCCCTGTACGGCCTCCCATTGCTGCTGTCTCCATCGCCACACTCTGCCATGTGCCACTTTCAGGTCTCCTCACACTGCTGGTGGGTTCCATTTTGTCATAGGGTGCTGTATGGCCTCCCATTGCTGCTGCCTCCACCGCCACACTGTGGCTCCACACTCTGGTTTTGGCCCCGTGACTGCCCAAATGAGGGAAGTGTGCGGTGATTCTAAGATCGACGGCACTCATCTGCATGTCATACTGACTGACAGTATTATTTCTCTTCCCCAGCAGACGCCAAGGGCATTTAAATTAAAGGTACAGTGTTCTGCACTAATATAAAGGCTCTCTGAAGCCTAGAAACACCGTTTTTAAAGTTAAATTCGCAGCGAATATATTCGCATCGAATCAAATTTATTCCTCGAATTCGCCGAATCAGCCGAATCGAATTTTTGAATACTTCGCTCATCTCTAGTAAGGACCATACATACGGCCAACTGAACGAGCCCTTAAAGTGTCAGTTCTGTCGGTGACAACACTTTGATAATGAGAAAGGAGAGAGGAGACATGGCTGGAAGAACATCCACAACTGCTTAAAACCACCGATCTTTACGACAGTGGTATGTACATCGGCAAATCTGAATACGGATGGCACGTCAAACCGTAAAACAGATAGTCGATGGCAACAAAGGGCTAACAAGGGTCCACTTATGGGAGCCACCAATAGGAAATAAAGACTAGTATAGACACAGGGATCACCTGACGTGTGTGACCAAAGATTGGAAGATTGGTTCCTGCCCTGACCAATTCTGATTTCTTCTATGACATACAGATGGCGAGGTCGTTGTTTGGCGTACATTGCATGAACCCTAGACGCTGGGCTGGAAAGGGAGGTTGGCAGCAACACCATGTGGCTGATAGATCTGAAGGAACTTGGTGATGCTATTGCAACCTTTCTGACCTTTTTTTTTTACCCAGGAGGAAGCCCTAAAATAATTTTCAGCTTTTGAGGAACCCTTACTGAAACCTATTCATGTGGGATCAATGGGGGAAACGCCCTTAACATTGGTGGACAATAAGAAGAATGTCCCTTACATTAGTCGTCAATGGGAAGAATGTCCCTTACATTAGTCGTCAATGGGAAGAATGTCCCTTACATTGGTGGTCAGTTGGAAGAATGTCCCTTACATTAGGGGTCAGTGGGAAGAATGTCCCTTACATTGGTGGTCAGTGGGAAGAATGCTCCTTACATTGGTGATCAGTGGGAAGAATGTCCCTTACATTGGTGGTCAGTGGGAAGAATGTCCCTTACATTGGTGGTCAGTGGGAAGAATGCTCCTTACATTGGGGGTCAGTGGGAAGAATGTCCCTTACATTGGGGGTCAGTGGGAAGAATGTCCCTTACATTGGTGGTCAGTGGGAAGAATGTCCCTTACATTGGTGGTCAGTGGGAAGAATGTCCCTTACATTGGTGGTCAGTGGGAAGAATGTCCCTTACATTGGAGGTCAGTGGGAAGAATGTCCCTTACATTGGTGGTCAGTGGGAAGAATGTTCCTTACATTGGTGATCAATGGGAAGAATGTCCCTTACATTGGTGGTCAGTGGGAAGAATGTCCCTTACATTGGGGGTCAGTGGGAAGAATGCCCCTTACATTGGAGGTCAGTGGGAGGAATGTCCCTTACATTGGGGGTCAGTGGGAAGAATGTCCCTTACATTGGGGGTCAGTGGGAAGAATGTCCCTTACATTGGGGGTCAGTGGGAAGAATGTCCCTTACATTGGGGGTCAGTGGGAAGAATGTCCCTTACATTGGGGATCAGTGGGAAGAATGTCCCTTACATTGGGGATCAGTGGGAAGAATGTCCCTTACATTGGGGGTCAGTGGGAAGAATGTCCCTTACATTGGTGGTCAGTGGGAAGAATGTTCCTTACATTGGTGATCAATGGGAAGAATGTCCCTTACATTGGTGGTCAGTGGGAAGAATGTCCCTTACATTGGGGGTCAGTGGGAAGAATGCCCCTTACATTGGAGGTCAGTGGGAGGAATGTCCCTTACATTGGGGGTCAGTAGGAAGAATGTCCCTTACATTGGGGGTCAGTGGGAAGAATGTCCCTTACATTGGGGGTCAGTGGGAAGAATGTCCCTTACATTGGAGGTCAGTGGGAAGAATGTCCCTTACATTGGGGGTCAGTGGGAAGAATGTCCCTTACATTGGTGATCAGTGGGAAGAATGTCCCTTACATTGGAGGTCAGTGGGAAGAATGTCCCTTACATTGGTGGTCAGTGGGAAGAATGTCCCTTACATTGGGGGTCAGTGAGAAGAATGCTCCTTACATTGGGGGTCAGTGGGAAGAATGTCCCTTACATTGGAGGTCAGTGGGAAGAATGTTCCTTACATTGGTGGTCAGTGGGAAGAATGCTCCATACATTGGTGGTCAGTGGGAAGAATGCTCCATACATTGGTGGTCAGTGGGAACAGTGCACCCCTTACAGGGATGGTCATAATGCCACCTCTACAGATAGTTAAAAAGATCATTGGTGTCGTTTGGCACCATCAAATAGGAGGTCTATCAATCACAGCTCATGGAACCCCTAGCAACCTCTGGAGGAACCCTAGTATTTTATAGAACCCTGGTTGAGAATGGCTGTGCTATTGAGTCAGCACGCATCAACATTACAAAAAGGAATGTTCCAGCAACTAGTGGAATCCCCCACTACTGCTGCAAAGGATTCAGGCAGTTCTAAAGGAAATAAAGGGTCCGACCCCGGGACGAAATAGGGGCACCTAAAACAGTGACCACTGCGTGTGGGCAGTGGTGTATTTAGGTTTTGTGCTGCCCTAGGAAACACAAAAATTGCACCCCCCCCCCGCAGAGAGAGACTGACATTGACCAACAACACCCCAGCTCCCCACCCAAGAGAGCCTTCCATTACCACTGCCCCCCATACACCAGCCACCAACCCCCATAGCGAGAGAGAGAAAGACACTAACCTTCACAGCTCTGGACATCCCCAAATGAGAGTCGGGTTGTACATACACCATCATGAAACCCTCAGCCTCTCTCGGAACCCACCAGGTCCCCATGACATGTGTGTCCCTTCTTCCATCCCTTCTTCCAATGGGCAGTGCTGCCCCCCCCCCCCCTGAAAAAATGCCACCCTAGGCAAATGCCTTGTTTGCCTTGTGGTAAATACACCCATGCGTGTGGGCCTCTCTGGGAGATAATTTTGAGTTTTGAAGGCGAGACTACAGGCCTACATTTTAAATCAGGATAAATGCATAATAACACAACACAACATATTGATCGATAAGATCTATCAGACCGGCTTGGATAAGTATATGTTATGAAACACGAATAATCACCGTGATAAACATGTCATGCTTCAGTGCAATTATTAAACACTATTAGACCACCAAAGGGTTTCAGTGAGACAAGGAAAGCAACAGTCAGAGTGACAGTAATGATAGGAAGGACTTTCAATGTAAATGAGAAGTCACGACCAGCAGGTACAAGTACATACAAACAGCATAAATGTGGCAATAATACACAGAAATGTCCATAATGTAAAGAAACCACTTATCTAAATCAATAAAGGAGTCCAACAAGTCTGACTGCATAAAAGGAACATAAGAGAATAGAATTTAAGGTAGAAAAAGGCAATATATAGGATATACAATTATATAAATGTATAAATGGAAACTATTCAAATACCTCTGTCTATAAAAGGGTTGAATTATTGTTGGTGGAGCGCAGGATCCAAGGGTAAGTATAATCTGGTGCGATCTCCAGTTCTCTATTACACGGGGGGTATCCCTATGGGACCCCAGAATGGTCAAAGGAAAGTGGGAGAGATGAGAACATCATGTGATTTTATGGTAAGTCCAGTATAGATTTATCTCAAAACCACAGGTGAATTGCAACGAGTTTCAGGGGCTCAGTACTCTTCATCAGTGCTCATGCTGGTGATGATACCTCTGCCCATAAAAGGCTTCATTTGGTGTTGGTAGAGCGCTGGATCCAAGGGTAAGTATAATTTGGTGTGATCTCCAGTTCTCTATTACACGGGGTGAAAATAGAAGTATCGGGGGCTCAGTACTCTTCATCAGTGCACATGCTGGTGATGATACCTGTCAGGAATGGACTCGCCAATAGTGGTGGGACTCACCTGCCTTGTGGGTTGCAGTACCAGGACTGGCCAGCGGGTGCTCTCAGCAACCAGAGGCTCACTCCTGCAGTCAGCCAAAACACCTGAGGCTGATTGCAGGAGGTGCATATAAGGAATGGCTAGACTTGCAATCAGGGCCTTGGTGTATGTTTCCCAAGAGCCCCTGTACCTGCATCCTGTCTGCTTCCTGTCTGATCCTGCTTGATCCCTGGCTCTGATTGAACTCCGCCTGTCCTGACCACTGCTATTCCTGACCACTCTCCAGTCTGCTCCTTTGGTACCTTGTCTGCCTGATTGTTCCTGACCCGGCCCGTCTGACTACGCTCTGCCTGCTCCTTTGTACCTTGCCTGCCCGTTTGCTACCGACCTGGCCTGCCCGACTACGCTTAGTATTGTTCTTTTGTTATCTGTTGGGGGTTTTGGTTTGGTTTCTTTGCACTGTGTTTATGTTTAGTCTTGCACTGCGTTTATGTATTGTTTTGTCTTAAATAAATTATATTGTTTATACTATATCTGAAGCCTGCGTTTCCCTGTGTCAGTCCACACACCTCTGGTCATACCCGGAGCCCTGACAATACCTCTGAATAGAATTTAAGGTAGAAAAAGGCAATATATAGGATATACAATTATATAATTGTATAAATGGAAACTATTCAAATACCTCTGTCTATAAAAGGGTTGAATTATTGTTGGTGGAGCGCTGGATCCAAGGGTAAGTATAATCTGGTGCGATCTCCAGTTCTCTATTACATGGGGGGGGGAGTATCCCTATGGCACCCCAGAATGGCCAAAGGAAAGTGGGAAAGATGAGAACATCATGTGATTTTATTGTTAGTCCAGTACAGATTTATCTCAATACCACAGGTGAAAATACGAGTTTCGGGGGCTCAGTACTCTTCATCAGTGCTCATGCTGGTGATGATACCTCTGCCCATAAAAGGTTTGATTTGGTGTTGGTGGAGCGCTGGGTCCAAGGGTAAGTATAATCTGGTGCGATCTCCAGTTCTCTATTACACGGGGGTATCCCTATGGAACCCCAGAATGGTCAAAGGAAAGTGGGAAAGATGAGAACATCATGTGATTTTACTCAAAACCACAGGTGAAAATACGAGTTTCGGGGGCTCAGTACTCTTCATCAGTGCTCATGCTGGTGGTGATGATACCTCTGCCCATAAAAGGATTGATTTGGAGTTGGCGGAGCGTTGGATCCAAGGGTAAGTATATTCTGGTGCGATCTCCAGATCTCTATTACACGGGGGTATCCCTATGGGACCCCAGAATGGTCAAAGGAAAGTGGGAGAGATGGGAACATCATGTGATTTTATGGTACGTCCAGTACAGATTTATCTCAAAACCACAGGTGAAAATACGAGTTTCGGGGGCTCAGTACTCTTCATCAGTGCTCATGCTGGTGATGATACCTCTGCCCATAAAAGGATTGATTTGGAGTTGGCGGAGCGTTGGATCCAAGGGTAAGTATATTCTGGTGCGATCTCTAGATCTCTATTACACGGGGGTATCCCTATGGGATCCCAGAATGGTCAAAGGAAAGTGGGAGAGATGGGAACATCATGTGATTTTATGGTACGTCCAGTACAGATTTATCTCAAAACCACAGGTGAAAATACGAGTTTCGGGGGCTCAGTACTCTTCATCAGTGCTCATGCTGGTGATGATACCTCTGCCCATAAAAGGTTTGATTTGGTGTTGGTGGAGCGCTGGGTCCAAGGGTAAGTATAATCTGGTGCGATCTCCAGTTCTCTATTACAAGGGGGTATCCCTATGGGACCTCAGAATGGTCAAAGGAAAGTGGGAGAGATGGGAACATCACATGATTTTATGGTAAGTCCAGTACAGATTTATCTCAAAACCACAGGTGAAAATACGAGTTTCGGGGGCTCAGTACTCTTCATCAGTGCTCATGCTGGTGATGATACCTCTGCCCATAAATGGTTTGATTTGGTGTTGGTGGAGTGCTGGATCCAAGGGTAAGTATAAACTGGTGCAATCTCCAGAGGCAGATCTCTATTACACGGGGTATCTGGAATGGTTGAAGGAAAATAGGAAAGATGAGAGGTTTATGTGACTTTATAGTAAGTCCAGTATAGATTTACTTATCTCAGAACCACAGGTAAAAATCCGTGTTTTGGGGGCTCGAAACTCTTCATTGGTGCTCATGCTGGTGATGATTGAAGAAATAGTGGACAATGAGAATAGAACCTGAATTAGGATGGTGACAGTGCCAGAATGACAACCATAAAAAGAGTAGAATAATTTAGAGGTAAGTTGTATGAGCTTTCTGACTTTCAATTACCTCTGCCCATAAAAGGGTTGAATTGGTGTTGGTGGAGTGCTGGATCCAAGGATAGGTGCAATTTCCAGTCTTAAGAGGCAGCTCTCTATTACACGGGGTATCCCTATGAGACTCCGCAATGGTCGTAAGAAAGTTGCAAAGATTAGAGCATAACATGACTTTATGCAAAGTCCAGTATAAATTTATCTCAAAATCACAGACAAAAATACGAGTTTTGTGGGCTCAGAACACTATATCAGGGCGTATGCTGGTGATGATCGAGGTAATACTGGACAATAAGAACAGAGGATCAAGAATTATGATGGTGACAGTGCCAGTTTGACAGCCATAAAACCGGTTGAATACATTTGAGGAAAATTGGATGACTTTCTGAATTCCAGTTACCTCTACCCACAAAAGGGTTGAACTGGTGTTGGTGGAGCGCTGAATCCAAGGTTAAGTATAATCTGGCGCTGTCTCCAGTCTTAAGAGGAAGCTCTCTATTACACGGGGAATCCCAGTGGGAACCCAGAATGTCCGAAGGAAAGTGGGAAAAATGAGAGAATTGCATGGCTTTATAGTAAGTCCAGTATAGATTTATTTTTCTCAAAACCATGAAAATACGAGTTTCGGGGGCTCAGAACTCTTCATCAAGGAATATTCTGGTGATGATAGACATAATACTGGACAATGAGAGCAGAGGATCAAGAAGTATGAATGGTGACGGTGCCAGACAGCCATAAAAAGGGTTGTATACATCACAACATAATTCGTGATGAGATCTCCAGTGTCAAGCTTCCTCCTCCAATCAACATACCAGGCCCAGCACCAATCTCAACACTCTCCTCCTTCAACCCTGTTACCACCGAGGAAGTTACCGAACTCCTATCCAAGGCCCACTTCACCACCTGTCCCCTGGACCCTGTCCCCTCACAATTATTGCAGCCTCCTTCCTGCTCTATCCTAAACTCTCTAACCCGCATCTTCAACCTCTCACTCCACAGGCACCTTTCCCTCTCGGATCAAACATGCACTGGTTACCACCATACTTAAAAAACCCTCGCTGGACCTCACCTGTTTGAATAATTTAAGACCCATTTCCCTGCTCCCGTTTGCCTCTCGAGTGCCTTGTTCACAACCGTACCTCACCCATGACAACCTTCTCGATCTTCTACAGTCTGGCTTCTGCCCACAACATTCCACTGAAACTGCCCTACTAAAACTCACTAATGACCTACTAACTGCTAAAACCAACGGCCATTACTCCATACTCATCCCAACCAATGGCCATTACTCCATACTCATCCCAACCAACGGCCATTACTCCATACTCATCCCAACCAACGGCCATTACTCCATACTCATCCCAACCAACGGCCATTACTTCATACTCATCCCAACCAACGGCCATTACTCCATACTCATCCCAACCAACGGCCATTACTCCATACTCATCCCAACCAATGGCCACTACTCCATACTCATCCCAACCAATGACCACTACTCCGTGCTCATCCCAACCAATGACCACTACTCCGTGCTCATCCCAACCAATGACCACTACTCCGTGCTCATCCCAACCAACGACCACTACTCCATACTCATCCCAACCAACGGCCATTACTCCATAGTCATCCCAACCAACGGCCATTACTCCATAGTCATCCCAACCAACGGCCATTACTCCATAGTCATCCCAACCAACGGCCATTACTCCATACTCATCCCAACCAACGGCCATTACTCCATACTCATCCCAACCAACGGCCATTACTCCATACTCATTCCAACCAACGGCTATTACTCCATACTCATTCCAACCAACGGCCATTACTCCATACTCATACTCCGAGACCTTTCTGCTGCCTTTGACACAGTCGACTACCCACTCCTCCTCAGTAAACTCCACTCCATCGTCCTCCGTGACTCTGCTCTCTCCTGGTTCTCCTCTTACCTTTCTCAGCACACTTTCAGTGTCACATACAACTCCTCCTCCTCCGCTCCTCTTCCTCTTTCCGTTGGGGTACCCCAAGGCTCTGTCCTTGGGCCCCTCCTTTTCTCTCTCTACACCTCCTCCCTGGGCCAATTGATAACCTCCCATGGCTTCCAATACCACCTCTATGCTGATGACACCCAGATCTATCTCTCCACTCCCCAGCTCACCCCCTCAATCTCCTCACGTATCACAAATCTACTAAGTGACATATCAGCATGGATGTCACATCACTACCTTAAACTCAATCTTTGCAAAACTGAGCTGTAATATTTCCTCCTCCCCGATCCCCCACTCACGACTTTACCATTAACAGCACTACCATTGGTCCTTCCCCTCATGCCAGGGTGCTAGGCGTAATCCTAGACTCTGAGCCTTCCTTTGGGCCCCACATCCAATTATTGGCTAAATCCTGCCGCCTCAACCTCCGCAACATTTCCAAATCGGCTCCTTTCTGACCAATGACACCACAAAACAAACTATCCATGCCTTGGTTATATCCCGCCTTGATTACTGCAACTCCCTCCTCACTGGTCTCCTGTTACACAGGCTATCCCCCCTTCAGTCTATTATGAATGCTGCTGCTAGACTCATCTACCTTACCAACTGATCGGCGACTGCTGCCCCTCTCTGCCAATCCCTCCACTGACCTCCACTCAGTGTTCTCCATCCCTCTCTGCCAATCCCTCCCCTGACCTCCATTCAGTGTCCTCCACCCCTCTCTGCCAATTGCTCCACTGGCTTCCACTCAGCGTCCTCCACCCCTCTCTGCCAATCCCTTCACTGGCCTCCATTCAGTGTTCTCCATTCCTCTCTGTCAATCGCTCCACTGGCTTCCACTCAGTGTCCTCCACCCCTCTCTGCCAATCCCTTCACTGACCTCCACTCAGTGTCCTCCACCCCTCTCTGCCAATCCCTTCACTGACCTCCACTCAGTGTCCTCCACCCCTCTCTGTCAATCCCTTCACTGGCCTCCATTCAGTGTTCTCCACCCCTCTCTGCCAATTGCTCCACTGGCTTCCACTCAGTGTCCTCCACCCCTCTCTGCCAATCCCTTCACTGACCTCCACTCAGTGTTCTCCACCCCTCTCTGCCAATCCCTTCACT
Source organism: Staurois parvus (assembly GCF_062004578.1). Classification (NCBI taxonomy): domain Eukaryota; kingdom Metazoa; phylum Chordata; class Amphibia; order Anura; family Ranidae; genus Staurois; species Staurois parvus. The sequence goes on along the minus strand of NW_028319185.1, from coordinate 405,152 downwards.
GACCTCCTCTCCACCCCTCTCTGCCAATCCCTTCACTGACCTCCACTCAGTGTCCTCCACCCCTCTCTGCCAATCGCTCCACTGGCTTCCACTCAGTGTCCTCCACCCCTCTCTGCCAATCCCTTCGCTGACCTCCACTCAGTGTCCTCCACCCCTCTCTGCCACTCCCTCCACTGGCCTCCATTCAGTGTGCTCCACCCCCTCTGACAATCCCTTCACTGACCTCCACTCAGTGTCCTCCACCCCTCTCTGCCACTCCCTCCACTGGCCTCCATTCAGTGTGCTCCACCCCTCTCTGACAATCCCTTCACTGACCTCCACTCAGTGTCCTCCACCCCTCTCTGCCACTCCCTCCACTGGCCTCCATTCAGTGTGCTCCACCTCTCTCTGCCAATCCCTCCACTGGCCTCCATTCAGTGTCCTCCACCCCTCCCTGCCAATCCCTCCACTGGCTTTCACTAACCCAACGTATAAAATTAAAAATACTAACCACAGCATACAAAGCCATCCACAACACTGCCCCCAGCTACATCACCAACTTAATCCACAGATTTCACCCAAAACGTCGGCTCCGCTCCTCCCAAGATATCTTGCTCTCTAACTCCCTTGTCACCTCCTCCCATGCTCGCCTCCAGAGCCTCTCCCATCCTCTGGAACTCAGGTGCCTAGCGTAGCCCAGAAGAACCCAGCCCAGGGTAGGTCTCCTATGTGGCCTACCCACCCAATGAAGAGGGGAACATGGAGGAAGTGTCACCTGTTTGCCCCCCTTTGCAAGCACACAATAATAATTATAAAAATACTACTACTATTGATAATAATCATAATGATATTAATAATATTATCAACAATAATAATAACAATTATATTTAAAAAAAAAAAAAAACAGTAAGCGAAAAAAAAAAAATTATAGATGGATGGGGAATGAACTGCAAGGTATTGAGGAGAAAAAAAGGTCCAACGTAACACAAGATTCTAAAATAGATATGCATAATATTATTATTATATATTATTATATTTTTTATTATTATTATTATCATATATTATATATTATTATATTTTTTATTATTATTATTATCATATATTATATATTATTATATTTATTATTATTATTATTATTATTTTCATCATATATTATTATTATTATCATATATTATATATTAATATAATATATTTTTTATTATTATTAGTATTCTCATCATTTATTATTATTATTATTATTATTATTATTAGTATTATATATTATTATAATATAATTATTATTATTAGCACTATGCACTAAACACAATAGTGTGAACTTTATGAAAAACTCAATAAGAAAATATTTAAATCTGACGATGTATAAATAGCAGTGGCGTACAATCTGAATAGAGACGCCTGGAATGGTGAGAGCCAATTATCTTCTCTAGCAGATTATTCAGCCTCTGCATTCCGGACAATGGCAGTTGATTAAAATTTCCTATTTGCAGGTCAATAATAAATGGCAGTCTGATCCGATCTCCGGGAGGCACAATGTTTCGAATGGGTCCCAGCGGGTTCACAAACAAACAGCCTGCTAGGAATTGTATTCTTAATTTCAAAAACAGGAATTTCATACAACTGCCACTCATTGAATGCGGCGACTGTAGGAAGGATACAATGCTGCGCTGTCATTTACCTGCAGGGAACGGGCGCCTATTATGGGATTTCAGTACATGCCGCGGTATAATCTGTTCGCTTTATAGCAGTGAAGGAGGGAAAACAAATCTGACAAAGATTTTGATATTTTATGTTTGTGATTTCAGGGAAAGTAAACTTTGTGAGAATTCAGAATGCAGACGAATCGCCAACACAACACAGGGAGGGAGGACGGGGCGTGAACGATGAATTCACTATTAAAGCTGGCCACACCCTAGTAGATTTGTGTTCAAAGTTCAGTACCCCCCAAATTTCACATCAGAATCCTCAGCCCCCCCATTTCACATCAGAGTCCTCAGGACCCCCCCCCATTCTACATCAGAATCCTCAGTATCCCCTCCTCATTTGAAATCATCATCCTCAGTACCACCTCATTTCACATCAGCATTCCCAGTACCCCCCCCATTTCATAGCGCCCTCAGTACCCCCCCATTTCATGTCAGCATTCCCAGTACCCCCCATTTCACATCCGGATCCACCAGTACCCCCCATTTCACATGAGCATCCCCAGTACCCCCTCATTTCAAGTCAGGGTCATCAGCACCCCCCCATTTCACATCTGCATCCTCAGTACCCCCCCCCCCCCCCCGTTTCACATTAGAACCCCCAGTATCCCCTCCATTTCACGTCCGCATCCCCAGTACCACCCATTTCACATCCACATCCCCAGTACCCCCATTTCACATCAGCACACCCAGTACCCCCCCATTTCATATCAGCACCCCCAGTACCCCCCCATTTCATATCAGCACCCTCAGTACCCCCCATTTTAGGGCAGCACCCTCAGTACCCCCCATTTCACATCCGGATCCCCAGTACCCCCCATTTCACATCCGCTTTCCCAGTACCCCCTCATTTCACATCAGAGTCATCAGCACCCCTCCATTTCACATCTGCATCCCTAGTACCCCCCATTTCATATCAGCATCTTCAGTACCCCCCCATTTCACATCAGCATCTTCAGTCCCCCTCCCTTCAAATCCTGAGTCCCCCTCCCCCACCTATCCACAAAAGATTCCTGACTGTGGCAGCATGGCGGTGGGCAGGAGGTGGGGGGAGTCAGATATCTGCCCTCTTTTGAATGCTGGGGCTGCCCTACATACCGCCCACCCTGGATTAGCATCATGCGTTTCCAGGGCCATGTCAGGCCAGTACAAATCCCCCCAAATATCAGGCCAGTACAAATCCCCCCAAAATGTCAGGACAGTACAGATACCCCCCAAATGTCAGGACAGTACAAATCCCCCCAAATGTCAGGACAGTACAAATCCCCCCCCCAAATGTCAGGACAGTACAAATCCCCCCCAAATGTCAGGACAGCACAAATACCCCAAATGTCAGGACAGTACAAATCCCCCCCAAATGTCAGGACAGTACAAATCCCCCCAAAATGTCAGGACAGTAAAGATACCCCCCAAATGTCAGAACAGGACAAATCCCCCCAAATATCAGGACAGGACAAATCCCCCCAAATGTCAGGACAGGACAAATCCCCCCAAATGTCAGGACAGGACAAATCCCCCCCAAATGTCAGGACAGTACAAATCCCCCCCAAATGTCAGGACAGGACAAATCCCCCCAAATGTCAGGACAGGACAAATCCCCCCAAATGTCAGAACAGAACAGGACAAATCCCCCAAATGTCAGGACAGGACAAATCCCCCCCAAATGTCAGGACAGGACAAATCCCCCCAAATCTCAGGACAATAAGAATACCCCCAAATGTCAGGACAGTTCAAATCCCCCCAAAATGTCAGGCCAGTACAAATCCCCCCCCCAACTGTCAGGCCAGTACAAATCCCCCCAAAATGCCAGGACAGTACAGATACCCCCCAAATGTCAGGACAGTACAAATCACCCCCCCCCAAATGTCAGGACAGCACAAATCCCCCCAAATGTCAGGACAGTACAAATCCCCCCCAAACGTCAGGCCAGTACAAATCCCCCCAAAATGTCAGGACAGTACAAATCCCCCCCAAATGTCAGGACAGTACAAATCCCCTCCCCCCAAATGTCAGGACAGCACAAATCCCCCCAAAATGTCAGGACAGTACAAATCCCCCCCAAATGTCAGGCCAGTACAAATCCCCCCCAAACGTCAGGACAGTACAGATACCACCCAAACATCAGGCCAGTACAAATCCCCCCAAATGTCAGGCCAGTACAAATCCCCCCCAAATATCAGGACAGTACAAATCCCCTCAAATTACCCCATTTTGTAGACAGTAGACTGTCTGCGGTATTCAGAGGCGTGGCGAGTTTTTTTAAGTTGTAATTTTTGTGATAATTTTTTTTGAAAATAACGAAATGAAAAATTATTTCACCATTTTTTTTACCATACTGTCACCAATGCAGTGCGGCGTCAGCATATAACTGGTGTGGCGGTGATCAGGGACACTGACTGGTGACAGTATAGAAAAAAAATGTATATATTTGTTTTCAATTTTTTTTATTAAATTTTTTTTCTTTTTATAAAACACTGCGACCAGAGTAATAGGATGTTACCATAGTAACAGTGTACTGCTCTGCGGAGGTGATCAGTGATTTTACACATTATGATTGCCTATAGCAGTGAATTTCATTGTATATAAGCAACATTTAACTGAATGAAATCGATTCATCCACTGTTTGTTGTTGTGATTAGCCACAGCTAATCACATGACACAGATGGGCTGTGATTGGCTCAGTCTGTACCATGTGATCACAGCTAGCAACACAACTGTATACAATGGATGGCAGGAAAGGAAGCCATCCATTGTTATGATCGGTCTAACAATGGAATGTTCGGTGTAACACTGAGAGACAGAAGAGCAACAACAAATTCAGCAGAAATGCGTCTAACAAATGATGACTGATCTGCATGTTCATGAGGGAAAGAAGGATTTGATCCCCTTCACAAAACATGACTTAGTACTTGGTGGCAAATCCCTTGTTGACAATCACAGATGTCAGATGTTTCCTGCAGTTGGCCCCCAGGTTCGCACACATCTCAGGAGGGATTTTGGCCCACTCCTCTTGGCAGATCCTCTCCAAGTCATTAAGGTTTGGTGGCTGACGTTTGGCTCCCTCCACAGATTTTCAATCGGATGAAGGTCTGGAGACTGGCTAGGCCACTCCAGGACCTTCATGTGCTTCTTCTTGAGCCGCTCCTTTGTTGCCTTGGCCGTGTGTTTTGGGTCATTGTCATGCTGGAACACCCATCCACGACCCAATTTCAATGCCCTGGCTGAGGGAAGAAGGTTGTCACCTAAGATTTGATGGTACATTGCCCCGTCCATCGTCCCTTTGATGCGGTGCAGTTGTCCTGTCCCCTTAGCAGAAAAACACCCCCAAAGCAGAATGTTTCCACCACCATGTTTCACAGTTGGGATGGTGTTCTTGGGGTCATAGGCAGCATTCCTTCTCCTCCAAACATGGCGAGTTGAGTTGATGCCAAAGAGCTGGATTTTGGTCTCCTCTGACCACAACACTTTCCACCAGTCCTCCTCTGTATCATTCAGATGTTCAGTGGCAGACTTCAGACGGGCCTGGACATGGGCTTTCTTGAGCAGAGGGACCTTGCGGGCACTGCAGGATTTCAGTCCTTGTCGGCGTAGTGTGTTATCAATTGTTTTCTTGGTGACTGTGGTCCCAGCTGCCTGGAGATCATTGACAAGATCCTCACGTGTAGTTTTGGGATGATTCCTCACTGTTCTCATGATCATTGACACTCCACGAGGTGAGATCTTGCATGGTGCACCAGACCTAGGGAGACTGACACTTGTTTTGTGTTTCTTCCATTTGTGAATGATTGCACCAACTGTTGTCACCTTCTCACCAAGCTGCTTGGCCATAGTTTGGTAGCCCAGTCCAGCCTTGTGTAGGTCTACCATCTTGTCCCTGACCTCCTTGGACAGCTCTTTGGTCTTTGCCATGGTGGAGAGTTTGGAATCTGATGGTTTGATGGCTCCTGTGGACAGGTGTCTTTTATACAGGTAACACAATGAGATTAGCAGCACTCCCTTTAAGAGACTGCTTCTAATCTCAGCTTGTTACCTGTATGAAAGACACCTGGTAGCCAGAAATCCTGCTGAATGATAGGGGATCAAATCCTTCTTTCCCTCATGAACATGCAGATCCGTCATCATTTGTTGGACGCATTTCTGCTGAATTTGTTGTTGTATTCTGTCTCTCAGTGTTACACCGAACATTCAATGTTTAGACCGATTGTTTCTTTGTGAGGGGCGAACATTCAGCATCAGCAGGGGAGCAAATACACATTTCCTGCACTATATATATACAGTTGCAAGAAAAAGTATGTGAACCCCTTTGGGATTACGTGGAGTTTTGCATGAATTGGGCATAAAATGTGCTCTGAACGTCATCTAAGTCACAACAATAGAAGAACACAGTCTGCTGAACATAATACTACACAAACATTAGATGTTGCCATGGTTTAATTGCACATAACATGTAAACATTCACAGCGCAGGGAGGAAAAAGTATGTGAACCCCTTGGTTTAATTGCACATAACATGTAAACATTCACAGCGCAGGGAGGAAAAAGTATGTGAACCTTTGGACTTAATAACTGGTTGACCCTCCTTTGGCAGCAATAACCTCAACCAAACGTTTCCTGTAGTTGCAGATCAGACCTGCACAACGATCTGGAGTCATTTTGGACCACTCCTCTTCACAAAACTGTTTCAGTGTAGCAATATTCTTGGGATGTCTGGTGTGAATCGCTCTCTTAAGGTCATGCCACAGCATTTCAATCGGGTTGAGGTCAGGACTCTGACTGGGCCACTCCAGAAGGCGTATTCTGTGCTGTTGCAGCCATTGTTTTGTTGAATGACTTGTATGCTTTGGGTCATTGTCCTGTTGCATCACCCATCCTCTGCGGAGCTTCAGTTGGCGGACAGATGGTCGTGGGTTTTCCTGCAAAATGTCTTGATAAACTCTGGAATTCATTTTCCCATCAATGACAACAATACGTCCAGGCCCTGAGGCAGCAAAGCAGCCCCAAACCATGATGCTCCCTCCGCCATGTTTCACAGTGGGGATGAGGTTTTGATGTTAGTGTGCTGTGCCTTTTTTTCTCCACACATAGTGTTGTGTGTTCTTCCCAAACAACTCAATCTTGGTGTCATCTGTCCACAGTATATTTTGCCAGTAGTGCTGTGGAACATCCAGGTGCTCTTTTGCAAACTTCAAACGTGGTGAAATATTCTTTTTGGACAGCAATGGCTTCCTCCGTGGTGTCCTCCCATGTACTCCATTCTTGTTTAATGTTTTCCTTATTGTAGATGTGTCAACAAAAATGTTAGCATGTGCCAGAGATTTCTGTAGGTCTTTAGCTGACACTCTTGGATTCTTCTTTACCTCATGCAGCATTCTGCGCTGTGCTCTTGCAGTCATTCTTACAGGACGACCACGCCTAGGGAGAGTAGCAACAGTGCTAAACTTTCTCCATTTGTAGACAGTCTGTCTTACCGTGGACACATGAACATCAAGGCTTTTGGAGATACTTTTGTAACCCTTTCCAGCTTCATGCAAGTCAACAATTCTTGATCGTAGGTCTTCTGAGAGCTCCTTTCTGCAAGGCATGGTTCACATCAGACAGTGCTTCTTGAAACCAGTAAACCCAAAACAGGTGTGTGTTTTTTAAGGGCAAGACAGCTGTCAGCAACACATCCAATATCATCACACTGATTGGAGTCAAGGTTGGCTCACTCCTGGCTCCAATTAGCTCTGGGAGACGTCATTAAGCTAGGGCCTCACATACTTTTTCCTCCCTGCACTGTGAATGTTTACATGTTATGTGCAATGAAACCATGGCAACATCTAATGTTTGTGTAGTATTATGTTCAGCAGACTGTGTTCTTCTATTGTTGTGACTTAGATGACGTTCAGAGCACATTTTATGCCCAATTCATGCAAAACTCCACGTAATCCCAAGGGGTTCACATACTTTTTCTTGCAACTGTATATATATATATATATATATATATATATATATACATATACGGGGACCTTACATTGTACGCCCCCTGAGGGTTAGGGACTGATGTGAATGGAGTTTGCATGTTCTCCCTGTGCTTGCGTGGGTTTCCTCCGGGTACTCCGGTTTCCTCCCACACTCTAAAGACATGCTGGGAGGTGAATTGGCTCCTGTCTAAATTGTCCCTAGTATGTGTATGTATGAATGTGAGTTAGGGACCTTAGATTGTACGCTCCTTAAGGGTTAGGGACTGATGTGAATGTACAATATATATGTAAAGAGCTGCGTAAATTGACGGTCCTATATAGTACCTGTAATAAATAATAAATGTGACCTGCTGTGATTGGTCACGTGGTACCAGCAATGGGCACACAGATCAGTTGTGTCCGATTGACACACTCGGTGGCAGATCTCACCGCAGCACAGTCCTGCAGGCGCACGCGAGGACGTCACATGTCATCCACCTGGCCGTCAGTTTGCTATTGTCCAGGCGGGAACTGGTTAACCTAACAGCATGTATTTGAAGTGTGAGAGGAAACCCACGCAGGCACAGGGAGAACACGCAAACTCCAGGCAGGTGGTGCCGTGGTTGGGATTTGAACCATCGCCCCCGAGTACTGCCAGGCGGAAGAGCTAACCATTTAGCCGCTGTGCTGCCCCGTAACACTGGTACTGTGGCCAGAAACTGAAAAAGTATAGTAGTTGCAAATGACGACATTTTATTGTTTTATCTCTACTATCGGTGGGATTACTCGCCAGCCTCGGGGGGCACCTCGCCTCCCACTCTAGACCTCGGGTCTGTCAGTGCTCCGTATGCTACATGGCTGATTTCCTGGAGAGGTATGACTCAGTTTTTACGAAGACCGCAATTATAGGGGTATGGAGGCTCAATCAGCTTTCTAAATGCTCTCCAACTCCAGCTGAACCTGCAGTGCCTATAATTCTTACATCTCATACATGAAACGCGACTCTTCAGGAGACGAGGATGGAAGGGGCCGCAGATGGGATCTTTTTCCAATCATCTTTGTTGTATATCGCCAAAATCCGCAAGTTCCTAACCCCAGAAACCACTAAACAGCTCATCCACTCCCTCATCATATCACGACTCGACTACTGCAACTCCCTCCTCACTGGCCTGCCTCGCCGCTGGCTATCCCCGCTTCAGTCCATCCTGAATACGGCTACCAGACTCATCCACCTTTCCAACCGCTCCATCTCCGCCACCCCCCTCTGCCAATCCCTCCACTGGCCTCCATTCAGTGCCCTCCACCCCCCTCTGCCAATCCCTCCACTGGCCTCCACTCAGTGTCCTCCACCCCCCTCTGCCAATCCCTCCACTGGCCTCCACTCAGTGTCCTCCACCCCTCTCTGCCAATCCCTCCACTGACCTCCACTCAGTGTCCTCCACCCCCCTCTGCCAATCCCTCCACTGACCTCCACTCAGTGTCCTCCACCCCCCTCTGCCAATCCCTCCACTGACCTCCACTCAGTGTCCTCCACCCCCCTCTGCCAATCCCTCCACTGGCCTCCCCTCAGTGTCCTCCACCCCCCTCTGCCAATCCCTCCACTGGCCTCCACTCAGTGTCCGCCACCCCCCTCTTCCAATCCCTCCACTGGCTTCCGATTGCGCAACGGATCAAATTCAAAATCCTAACGCTGACGTACAAAGCCGTCCACCATACTGCCCCGAACTACATCACTGACCTAATATCCAAGTACCGCCCAACACGCACACTCCGCTCCTCACAAGACCTCCTTCTCTCTAGTTCCCTGGTCTCCTCCTCCCATGCCCGCCTCCAGGACTTCTCCAGGGTGTCACCCATCCTCTGGAACTCCCTGCCCCAACCCATCAGATTATCACCTACTCTCCTCTCCTTTAGGCCCACCCTGAAAACCCATCTCTTCAGGGAAGCCTACCCCACCCCCTGCTAACTTGCCTCCCTCCTCCACTCTTCCTACCACTCCATCCCCCACAGCTATCTCCTCCTGTGCCACCATCCCCTCCCTCCTAGATTGTAAGCTCGAAAGAGCAGGGCCCTCGATCCCCTCATGTTTTGCATTGTATTGGTATTGTTCTGTCACATGTTCTGTCCCCCTTTGTAATGTACAGCGCTGAGCGAACTATTGGCACTTTATAAATACTGTATAATAATAATAATAATATCCCTTCTCGCCATCTCTGAGATCCCGAGACGGGTCTGGGCCGGCCCGGGGCTCTCTGAGTTTACTGAATTACCTAGGCAGGGTGACGCGGAAAGCGCTTTTCCCCAAATGGCGCGGTGCAAAAAAGGGGTAGGCAACCTTGGAGAGGTGGAGATCAACCCGAGCAACATGAAAAAGAACAAAGATCACCGGGGTTTGGCACTTTTTTCTTTTTTTTGATTAGCAATGCCTAACTAAATAGTAAGGAAAATTTAGAGAAAATGTAATAAAACAAAATGTCACTGTGTCATGTTTCACATGACTGTCATATGCCTTTAAGTGTTCTCTGTTTGCTCCTTCCTTTCCTCTGGTTTAGTTCATGCTGTATAGATAGCCCCACCCCTTTTCCCAGTAAGGCATTTCAGCTTCTAGACTCATGTCATGAAGCAGATCACATTATGATCTTTTGACCTATCCGATGTTCATTGATGCAAGATTCTCTCAGTTTATGGAATAAACTTCACAAGATCTACAAGGTGTCATCTGGATCGAGTCACTGCCTGTGATATTCAACTAAGATTGGAGTTATCGCTATCTCATCACGACTGTAAGTTACAGAGATCACACTTTCAGTGCTTAGATTGGAGAGACAGAACAGTCAAAAGATCAGTGAAATGTCTTCATAGAATCCTTGCTAGCTTTGGATACACAGTGAGATGTTATATGGACACTGGAATAGCAGCTGACAGCAGCCATCTCTACACAACCCTGTACATGTCTGGAAGTGTATCTCAGCATAACACTCATCAGTGTCGGGACAAATTACTGATGTGAATGTCTTACAACTGCAAGTTTATACGCTGCATCTGTATGCATTAGCACATAGCTTGTCTGTGAAATCTTGTAAGAAAGTGAAAGAAAACTTTTCTGCCACCATTGCCTAGGAAACCTGAACTCACCCACAGAAAAATGTATACATTTCTCTGTAAACTTTTTATCAACCCCTCTCCTTGCTAACATGATGTTTCAGGAAAGTAATATACAGTCTGGGGAAACTAATACACAACCGCAATCAGAGCTTCATCCAGAGCAGGACTTAGATAAAAGAGAAAAACGCTTAACAAAACCAACCTGGAAAGTGCAAGAGAATCTTAATGCTGACAAGGAAGAATTGCTGTCTAATATTAATGACTTATGGTCTAATACTGTTAAATGCATGTCTGCTCTCTCCCAACCATCTCATGAACCATTACAACTAGAGGGCGTTATCCAGCAATTGAATGTTGCTTATGAGAATTATCAAAGACTGTGTGTTAAATATATCGCTCTCTTAAAGCGGTACAACACTCAAAGGTCATTGGAAGAGTTAATGAGTTTTGAGGAGCTCAATCTTGAAAGAGACAATTTGGTGCGAAAAAAGACAAAGGCAGAAGTGAGAATAACACAGCTCCATGAATCCAGATCTCATCGCTCTGCATCTACTATTCTCATTCTTCTCATTTTCCTCTCCTCTGTTCCCAAAATCCATTCACTATATCCCTCTGCTCCTCCCAAACATTTGTATATTGCGTCCGCACAGCTTCCTTCACCCCTCTATGGCACCCACCACCTCCTCCTATTACTCCACTCTCCCACCGACCCAAACACCTCCACTAGTAGTTTCTCACGCTCCTGCACATCCCGCTCCCATGCCACCTTTCTCACCCTTCTCCTCCTCATAACCGCGGGGGACATCTCCCCGAATCCTGGCCCTCCACCACCTCCCTCACCCGCACAAAGCCCTCCCGCCTCCACGTCCTGCCGCAACCCCCGCAACTTAGTATCTGTCCCCCTGCTCCCTAAAATCTCCCCCCCGTTTTCATGTGCACTCCTGAACGCCCAATCGGTGTGCAACAAGCTTACCGCCATCCACGACCTCTTTGTTTCCCGTTCCCTCAACCTCCTGGCGATTACAGAAACCTGGATCCAGGCCACTGACTCTACCTCCCCTGCTGCACTCTCCTACGGCGGTCTCACCTGGACCCACTCACCATGGCCCAACGGTCGTAAAGGTGGTGGGGTTGGCCTGCTCCTGTCACTGCTGAGCACCTTCCGAGTCCTCCCAAACCCCCCCTCCCTATCCTTCTCCTCCTTCGAGACCCACTGCGTCCGACTATTCTCCCCAACCCCACTGAAGATTGCTGTGATATACCGGCCTCCTGGATCCATACCCCGCTTCCTGGAAGACTTCTCCTCCTGGCTACCCTTCTTCCTCTCCTCTGAGCTACCCACAATCATCCTTGGGGATTTCAACATCCCTGTCAACCTCGACAACCCGGACACAGCCCGTCACCTCCACTTAACCTCCTCCTTTGCACTTGCACAGTGCATACAATCCACCACCCACTCCGACGGTAATATCCTTGATCTTGTCTTCTCCAACCGCTGCGCTCCCCACAACCTCACTAACACCCCCTTCCCTCTCTCTGACCACAACCTGATCACCTTCTCTATCTCCTCGTCCTCCAACGCCTACCCCTCCAAATGTCACACTACTACCAGCCGTAACCTCCGCAACCTTAACCCTGCCCCCCTCCACTCTGCAGCTGATCAACTGCACGACCGGTTCCTCCCCCTGTCCTGCCCCGACTTGGCTATGACCGCCTACAACAACGCGCTGTCAACAGCCCTTGACTCACTAGCGCCTTTAACCACACGCAACATTAGACCCCGACCGCTCCAGCCCTGGCAGACTGATCACACCAAAACCCTCAAACGACAAAGTCGTGCCCTGGAGCGACTATGGCGCAGAACCAAATCCCAACAAGCCTTCACCCTCTACAAATCTGCCTTCCACACCTACACCTCCTCCCTCCA